>NW_028119947.1:0-150000 GCF_965119305.1 Pelophylax lessonae | reverse complement strand
GTGGCCGTAGGCTATTACCACTGCCACCCTTGACCCCTTTGAACTTGGCCATGCCAAGATGGCACCTCAAAAGGAAAAAAAAAAGAAAGCCAACGAATAAAGGAAAAGCCAGAAGCCTACAGCACCTGGTATTCCCAGGCTGTAGCGGAATGGACACTGAGAGTGTGGCTTGTGTTGAAAGAATGACCATAATATTACTGAACAGTGTCCCTGAGGAAATATATAAAGATATATTGCAGATTGCTAGAATATGGCAGCAGTGTTTCATAAACCCCTGCTAGTGGGGTGGGGTTGGTTATTGTGAATACCTGCATTCCATTGTCCCATTGTTCCTGTCTGCCCTGTAAGCATATTATTGGATGTGTGTTTGTGTGGAATGACTCGAAGAGGGAGGGGGTTTTGGCAGAGTGTAGATCTCTTATGTTTTCAATAAACAAGAATTTTTGTTCTAGGCCATGTATCCACAGACAGCAGCTATCTGGGTCATGAAGTATCCAATTTAGGGTGTTTTCAATAAACAAGGCATTCTGAGTTGACTCCGAGCCTATATGTTGTCTAGTTCTTGGTAGGGAAGGATTGTATAATGCTACCTGGATTGTTGCATGCTGTACCTGCCTAGGTGGATTATTACCTGTTTTCCTATCTACCACCAGAGCCAATGTAGATTAAACTACTGCTCCGCTACACAGGCGGTCTCCCATCCAGGTACTAACCAGGCCTGACCCTGCTTAGCTTCTGAGATCAGACGAGATTGGGCGCGTTCAGGGTGATGTGGCCGTAGGCGATCAACACTGCCACCCTCGACCCCTTTGAACTTGGCCATGGCAAGATGGCACCTCAGGTTATTCGTTGGCTTTCTTTTTGTTTCTCCTGTGTGAATGCCTAATTTACCTCTAGCCATCAAATACTAAGTTCTTTGCTGTCAGTTAAACCCATGTGAGCTATTTTTTGGGGTCTATACAGGCCGACACTTACTTCTGTATACTGTGAATGCCTAATGTACCTTCAGCCACCAAATACATTATGTTCTTTGCTGTCAGTTAAACCCATGCGAGCTAAGTTTTGGGGCCTATACAGGCTGACCCTTACTTCTGTATCCTGTGAAAGACTAATGTACCTCCAGCCATCAAATACTACGTTCTGTGCTGTCAGTTAAACCCATGTGAGCTAATGTTTGGGGCCTATACAGGCCGACATTTACTTCAGTCTACTGTGAATGCCTAATGTACCTCCAGCCATCAAATACACTACGTTCTTTGCTGTCAGTTAAACCCATGTGAGCTAATTTTTGGGGCCTATACAGTCCGACACTTACTTCTGTATACTGTGTGAATGCCTAATGTACCTCAAGCCACCAAATACTACGTTCTTAGTTGTCAGGCAAAACTGATGTGGGCTAATTTTTGGGGCCTTTTATGGCCGACACTTACTTCTTTATCCTGTGAATGCCTAATGTACCTTCAGCCACAGAATACTACATTCTTAGCTGTCAGGTAAACCCATTTGGGCTAATTTTTGGGGCCTATACAGGCCGAAACTTACGTCTGTACCCTGTGAATGCCTAATGTACCGTTATCCAATCCTTCCCTCCCAAGAACTAGATGACACATAGGCTAGGAGTCAACTCAGAATGCATTGTTTATTGAAAACACAAGAGATCTACACTTCTCCAAAACCCCCTCCCTCTTCGAGTGATTCCACACAAATACACAGCCCAAAATATGCTTACAAGGCAGACAGGAACAATAGGACAATGGAATGCAGTTATTCACAAAAACAAACCCCACCCCACTAGCAGGGGTCCATGAAACACTGCTGCCATATTCTAGCAATCTGCAATATATGTTTATATATTTCCTCAGGGACACTGTTCAGTAATATTATGGCCATTCTTTCAACACAAGCCACACTCTCAGTGTTCATTCCGCTACAGCCTGGGAATACCAGGTGCTGTAGCCTTTGGCTTTTCCTTTATTCATTGGCTTTCTCTTTGTTTCTCCTGAGGTGCCATCTTGGCATGGCCAAATTCAAAAGGGTCGAGGGTGGCAGTGGTGATCGCCTAAGGCCACATCACCTTTAATGCGCTCAATCTGGTCTGATCTCGGAAGCTAAGCAGGATTGGGCCTGGTTAGTACCTGGAGGGGGGACTGCCTGGGAATACAAGGTGCTGTAGGCTTTTGGCTTTTCCTTTATTCGTTGGCTTTCTTTTTGATTCTCCTGAAGTGACATCTTGCCATGGCCAAGTTCAAATGGGTCGAGGGTGGCAGTGTTGATCACCTATGGCTACATCACCCTGAACACACCCCATTTTGTCTGATCTTGGAAGCTAAGCAGGGTCAGGCCTGGTTAGTACCTGAATGGGAGACCGCCTGGGAATACCAGGTGCTGCAGACTTTTGCCTTTTGCTTTATTCGTTGGCTTTCTTTTTGTTTCTCCTGAGGTGCCATCTTGCCATGGCCAAGTTCAAAGGGGTCAATGGTGGCAGTGGTTATTGCCTATGGCCACATCACCCTTAACGCGCCCAATCTCGTCTGATCTCGGAAGCTAAGCAGGGTCGTGCCTGGTTAGTACCTGGGAGACCGCCTGGGAATACCAGGTGCTGTAGGCTTTTGGCTTTTCCTTTATTCGTTTGCTTTCTTTTTGTTTCTCCAGAGATGCCATTTTACCATGGTCAAGTTCAAAGGGGTCGAGGGTGGTAGTGGTGATCGCCAATGGCAACATCACCCTGAACGCACCTGATTTCGTCTGATCTCCTAAGCTAAGCAGGGTCGGGCCTGGTTAGTACCTGGATGGGAGACCACCTGGGAATACCAGGTGCTGTAAGCTTTTGGCTTTTCCTTTATTTGTTGGCTTTCTTTTTGTTTCTCCTGAGGAGCCATCTTGCCATGGCCAAGTTCAAAGGGGTCGAAAGTGGCAGTGGTGATCGCCTACGGCCACATCACCCTGAACGTGCCTGATCTCGGAAGGTAGGCAGGGACGGGACTGGTTAGTACCTAAATGGGAGACCGCCTGGGAATACCAAGTGCTGTAGGCTTTTGGCTTTTTTTTTTTTTTAAACAATCTTTATTTTTCAACATATAACAAAATCACACCGTACAAGGAAAAAAAAAAAGAACGCACAGTAGAAACAGCAAGTCAAACAATTGGCAAAGTGACAAGTGTTGCATGAGGGGAGCAGCAATCCTAGGCATCAAAAGGTGCTGTAGCTCCGCATACTACAGTAAGCCTCCAGGGCCGGTGATCCGAAGCCCAGGGGCGAGAGGCATGCCACCATGCGCCAGAGGTGGACACAAAAACGGAGCACTCAGGCCGCCAGGTGTGCGAAAAGGAAAGAAAAATCAAAATAGGAACAGCACCCCATCGGGGCCCTCCGGCGGGATACACCCAGAGAGAGGGGGGCTTAAAAAAGAGGCCTCCAACAAACCGCTCTCCGGGAAGTCGCCCCAACAGAGGACAGTCCCATCTCTCGACCCACCACCCAAGCCGGGCAGCGGGGAGGGGGGGGGGCCAAGCACCCACCACACCACAGCACCCCGTACTAATAGCAGACGGGGTGTCCACGACCCAGTGGGTCCACGGACACGACGCCGGCAGCATGCCTGTCGCCGGGCACATACAACACAAGCAAGTGGCATCACACAGTCAGTGAGAGAAATAGAACGAAAGGGGGAGAGTATCAGAAGTAGGGGGAAACAAAGAGGGGGAACAGCAGGAAAAGAAGAGGGGGGGGGGGAAGAGAGAAACGTACCTGCTATCATCCGGGGCACACCCATCTCCACCACGCATCCCATCCACCGCCCTCCAACAGCCGGCTACACGCAGCTTCCAGTGGCCACCTAAGGAGAGGGGGGCACTGGACCCAGGGGTCGGGCTGGGGGCGAAGGGCCCGCCAAGTCGGTTAAGGACGGGTCAGCAAGCACTAACAGGGCCCTATCGAGGCTGGAGGGCACAAGGGCAGGGTCACCAATGTGATCCAGCCAGGGTCTCCACTTCTCAGCATCGCGGTCCCCGGTTCCCCTGCATTTAGCAAGCCATTCCTCCGCATCTCTGATGCCGTCAACCACTCGCCTCCACTCCGAGCCGCCCGGCACCTGCGGCCTCTTCCAGTACATAGGGATTAATCTCCTGGCAGCATTGAGGAGATGGGGCAGTATACTGCGTCGGTATCGGCTAATCGGCAGGCATGGAACGTGCAGCAAGAAGTGGAGGGGGGTCGAAGGGAACCTCAACATCCAGGATGGCTTTAATCTGATCGCGGATGTCCCGCCAAAAGGGGGCGATGACCGGGCACTCCCACCAAATATGGAGGAGAGTACCACGGCCACCACACCCCCTCCAGCAAGTAGCAGGGACGGAGGGGAAAATACGATGAAGGTCGGCAGAGACCCTGTACCATCGAGTCATAATTTTGTAATTCGTCTCTTGCATTTTGGAATCTGTGGAGCTCGAGTGCGTAAGCTGGTAGAGATGAGCCGACCTCGTCTCCGAAAGTTCCCGGCCCAAGTCCCGCTCCCACGCCCGGAGGAATCCGGGCCTGGAAGCAGGAACCGCCTCCCCCAGTAGCTGGTACATTTCCGACACAAGACGAGGGGCCGCCTCGTCCTGTATGAACAAACGTTCAAAGGGTTTGAGAGAGGCAGGAGGGCGAATCGAGGGGCCGTAAACCCGGAAGAAATGGTGCAGTTGGCGGTATTTCCAGAAATTAAGTGGGGAACCACCCCGACGGCCTCCCAGCCGCTCGTAAGGCAACAGTCTGCCCCCCTCCAGCAGCTTACCACAACTAGCGTTCCCATCATCCACCCAGGGGTCAAAGAACGACATCTGCTCACCCGGAGGAAACCAGAGGAAACCCCCCAGGGGCGCCAGCGGGGAAACAGGGGGCGCCAGGTCTAGAAGCTTATTGATGCGATCCCAGGTGTCCAAGACCTGGGTCGTCAGAGGAGACGTATAAATCGACAGCCCCCTGTATTCCCGGGACAGCCAGGGAGCATAGGACAGGTTCCTACCCGCCATACACTTCTCCAAGGAAACCCAAAGCTTGGAGTGGGTGTGGAAACGCCAGTTCAAAATACGTTGTAGAACAACCGCCCTATAATAGCGACGCACATCTGGCAGGCCAAGGCCACCCAGATTTTTCGGGCGCTTCAGGGTAGTCAGTGCGAGGCGGGGGCGCTTCGTGTTCCATACAAAATCAATGAGCATGCCGTCAAGGTGAGTGAAGAAACCGCGGGCAGGGGGATGGGTAGCATTTGCAAGTAAAACAGCACCCGAGGGAGGACAGTCATTTTAACAATGTTAACCCTCCCTAGCCAAGTGAAAGCCGTCTTAGTCCAATGGAGGAAGTCCTGTTTGATGTTAGATAGCAGTCGGGGGTAGTTCTGAGCGTATAGCGTGTCAAAGCTGTTGGTAAGTTGGATCCCGAGGTACCTCATAGACGTGGCGGTCCATGTGAAGGGAAAGGCAGCCCTAAGGGCCCCGGAGAGGGACGAGGGGACGGACACCGGCAGTATCTCCGATTTGGTGAGATTTATTTTAAAGTTGGAAACAGCGCCAAAGCGCTCCAGTTCCCGCATCAGGACCAGCAGCGAGAGCAAGGGGTCAGTGAGATGGAATAACACATCATCAGCATAGGCCGAGAGTTTGTGCTCCATGTTGCCTACCGTCACACCCCTAATATCGCCATTCGCCCGAACCCTGCTCAAGAAAGGTTCCAGAACAAGGGCAAAAAGAAGGGGCGAAAGGGGGCACCCCTGCCTGGTACCGTTCCTGATCGGGAAGTCCGCTGACAAGTAGCCATTGACCCGAACCCTGGCCCTAGGGCCCGCATACAGCACCAGAATCCAAGCCATCATACGGGAGCCGAGGCCCAGGGACCCCAGCACCACCTGCATATAGTGCCAGTCCACCCGATCGAACGCCTTTTCGGAGTCGGTCGAGAGGATCAGGTAGGGCGGGGACTCAGGGTGCGATTTGGCCCAGTGGATCAAGTGCACAGCCCGGATTTCGTTATCCCTAGCTTCCCTACCAGCGATGAAACCCGTCTGGTCTAGGTGGATGAGGTGGGGCATTAAGAATTTCAGGCGGTTGGCCAGGATTTTAGCGAGTATCTTCACGTCCGAATTTAGTAGTGAAATAGGGCGGTAGCTCTGCGGGGAGGTGGGGTCTTTGCCCTCCTTAGGGAGCACCGTGATATGCGCCAGCAACGCCTCCGGGGGTACCGATCCACCCGAGGCCAGGGAATTAAAGTACCTACACATCGGCCCCTGCAATAGCGGGAGGAATGTCTTGTAGTAAGCTTTTGTGTAGCCATCGGGGCCCGGGCTCTTGCCGTTAGGCAGGGAGAGGACAGTATTTTCCAATTCTAGCACAGTGATAGGAGCCTCCAAAGAGGAGCGCTGTTCTGCCGTCAAGGAGGGAAAGGCATGATCTGAAAGGTAGTCCCGGATTGCACCAGTCTTAGCGCGGCGAGCGGCAGAAGAGTCTCGGCCTGACAGGTCATAGAGGCCGGCATAGTAAGTCCGAAAACAGTCCGCTATGTCAGAGGGCTTGTGCACCAGTCCTCCCGAAGGGGCTCGCATTTTGGGTACACAAAGTCCGGCCCGTTGCCTACGCAGCGCCCGGGCCAGCATCCGCCCACATTTGTTGCCATGCTCATAGAACTTATGAGAGACGTGGCGAAGACGAGCCCGGACGCCGCGGTCCAAGAGGCGGGAAAAGAGCACCCGTAGCTCCGTCAGGCGGGCCAAGGCATCAGGGTCACCAGATTGCTTATGAGAAAGCTCGGCCTGTTGAAGGGAGGTCAAGACTCTAGCAAAGTCCGCCTGCCGTTCCTTCTTAAGTTTGGCACCCAAGGAAATCAATTCCCCCCGGACAACCGCTTTATGGCCCTCCCACACCACCCCCTCAGGCATACCGTCCGATCCATTCTCAGCAAAATAGCACCGCAAGACCTCCGAAACTCTAGAGACAACCTGTGAATCATCCAGCAAGTTTTCATTCAACCGCCATGTCCAGGACCTATGGGTGCTAGCAGGCAGGGCAAGTTCCATCAAGACCGGTGCGTGATCAGAGATCGTGATGTTGCCAATCGACGATCTCCGCAGGCACTCCAAGGAAAGCTGATCAACATAAATGACGTCGATACGCGTATAGACATCATGTAAAGAGGAATAGTAACTAAAATCCTTGTCCTGGGGGTGAAGAATCCGCCAGGAGTCCACCAAGCGGAGAGATAGGAGGGTCTTGCGGTAATGTTTGAGAAAAGCGAAGGAGTGGGAGGATCTGCCATGAGAAGTGTCCAGGAGGGGGTCAAAGCAGACATTAAAATCGCCCCCTACCACCAGGGACCCTTCCCTAAAGTCAGCTAAACGTGCAAGAGTGGCATCTAGGAAGGTGAGTTGCCCCGTATTGGGAGCATAAAGTGAGGCCAGCGTGACCATTTTGCCGTGGAGCGTTCCCTTGAGGAACACAAAGCGTCCCTGGGGGTCGACTACATGGTCGACAGGTTGAAAAGGACAGGCCCGGTGAATGGCAATAGCCGTACCTCGGGATTTGCTAACAGGGGATAGGCTATGGTACCATTGACTATAGAGGTGCGTAGGGAGCTTTGGGAGGGAGCGGGGGGTAAAGTGGGTCTCCTGCAGGAGAACCACCTGTGCCCCGAGCTTCTTCAGTTCCCACCACAATCTGTTCCGTTTGTGCGGGGAGCACAGGCCCCGCACATTGTATGACATTACCTTAAGTGATGACATCACGAGACCAGGGTTGCGACGGACCAGCAAGGAGGCAGCGGGGATAACGTGGAGAGACGAGGAGAACCGGCTTCCGGATGTGCAGGCACGAGGGAGGAAAAGAACAAAGAAAAGAGGGTAAGTAAAATACAGCAGTCATGACAGTAATACCACAGTCAATTAAGTAAGAAAAAAACACAAAAAGATAACCCATAAAAAGGAGAAAGAAAAAATTTTTGAGGTTGACCGAGAAACCGAGCAACCACCCTACCCCAATAGGGGAGGGAACTAAGGGCCAGGCCGAGTGTGACACCCCAGAAGGAGAGGCACACTGGGCAGCAGCCGCAGTCCACAATAGGGGACTAAAACCACAGGGGGTAACCTACTGAGGGAACGTAGGCCGACCACCAAGGGGAAGACACCCACAGAACCAGGGCAGGGACCAACAATAAAAAACAAAAACAAAAAAAAAACAGGGGACCCAACCCGCACCCGCCCAACAGGTTCCTGGTGAGAAAAAGGGGCCAAGGGGAGAGAAAGGGACCCTCCTCCACCCCCCACCCCCCCAGAGGAAGGATCCCGCGGACAACCGGGCCAAGGCAAGAACACCGGGAGATTGCAAGGCACAGTTCAGAGTCCCAAGCAGGAGCCCCAAAACACATGTAATAGGGCACCATCAGAACCAGGGTCATAGGCAACTAAGATTCAGCAGGAGGGGAGGCCACGCCGGGACCCTCCACATGGCGAGGACGTTGAAGTCTGCGTTGCCGGCGGGGAGCCGGTTGCCAGGGCTGAGGTAGGCGGACGGACGACATTTCGGGCAGGGTTCTCCAGTCCGGAAAGTCCACAGGTCCCAGGCCCAGGGCCGATAGGAACCCCTGGAGGTCGTCTTTGGTGCGTAGGGTAGCCGAGACATCACCGCTAGTAGCTTGAAGATAAAAGGGGAAGCCCCAGTGGTAGGTGAGGCCAGCAGCTTGAAGCGACTCGAGCAGAGGACGAAGAGCCCTGCGTTGCATAAGGGTGCGGCGCGACAAATCCTGGTAGAAGTAAAGACGTGCACCATCAAAGTAAAAAAAGGGCTTGTTTCTCATCTTCTGCATTATATTGTCTTTAACGGTGTATTTATGGAGCTTACAGATGACGTCACGTGGATTGTCAGCGTCTTGTGAAGGAGGTCGCAGGGCCCTGTGCGCCCTATCAATTTCAATAGGGGCAGTGGCAGGGAGGCCCAAAATCTCTCTGAATATGTCCGTCAGTGTGGGGACAGTGTCCCTAGGGGCCGTGGCTTCAGGGAGGCCCAGAATCCTGATATTCCCCCGGCGGCTGCGATTTTCAAAGTCGTCAAGTTGGGAGAGCAGGGCCTAAATTTTCTGATCCTGTCCAACACAGTGTGCCTGTAACTGGGAAATGATAGGGAGAGCTGCATCCAGGCGCTGTTCTACAGACTCCACCCGGGATCCCAAGTGAGAAGTGTCCACCTTCAGCTGAGCAATATCCTCTTTAAAGGCAGTCTCAACCCTGGAGATGAATCTGTCCAGGTCTGCCTTAGTAGGAAGGGCCCAAATGTGCCTCCTCAGGTCCCCATCCCCCAGAGTGTCTGTGAGACCGGGACCCCCCTCCTGGGACTCCGAGAGGCAGGGGGTGGCAGCAGGGATCGGGGTATGCACCGATCGCTGTGGAGAGAGCCCAGTGTCCGTGCTCCATGCAGGGCTGGCCGTAGGATGCGGTGAGGCCGGCGTCTCCTCCGCCGCCATCTTGGATGGCTGTGGAGCCCGGCCGCGGACCTCGGGGAAGAAGGCCGGGACGCGGCCCGGCGTGGAACGATCCGGCCGCGGCGGTTGTGAGGCAGTCCGGCGTCGGGAGGGCATCGCTGGAGCCGACAGGGAAGTAGGAAGCTGGCGGATTCTAATGGTAATGGCTGTGGCGGGTGCGGAGCCGAGGCAATGTGCGTCCTCACTCCTCCATGGTCAGGACACGCCCCCAGGCTTTTGGCTTTTCATTTATTCTTTGGCTTTCTTTTTGTTTCTCCTGAGGTGCCATCTTGCCATGGCCAAGTTCAAAGGGGTCGAGGGTGGCAGTGGTGATCGCCTACGGCCACATCACCCTGAACGAACCTGATCTCGTCTGATCTCGGAAGCTAAGCAGGGTCGGGCCTGGTTAGTACCTGGATGTGAGACCGACTGGGACTACCAGGTTCTGTAGGCTTTTGGCTTTTCCTTTATTCGTTGTCTTTCATTTTGTTTCTCCTGAGGTGCCATCTTGCCATGGCCAAGTTCAAAGGGGTCGAGAGTGGCAGGGGTGATTGCCTACAGCCACATCACCCTGAACGTGCCCTATCTCGTCTGATCTTGGAAGCTAAGCAGGTTCGGGCCTGGTTAGTACCTGGATGGGGGACTTTCTGATTATACCAGGTGCTGTAGGGTTCTGGCTTTTCCTTTATTCGTTGGCTTTCTTTTTGTTTCTCCTGAGGTGCCATCTTGCAATGGCCAAGTTCAAAGGGGTCGAGGGTGGCAGTGGTGATTGCCTATGGCCACATCACCCTGAACATGCCCGATCTCATTTGATCTCGGAAGGTAAGCAGCATCAGGCCTGGTTAGTACCTGGATGGGAGACCGCCTGTGTAGCAGAGGAGTAGTTTAATCTACATTGGCTCCGCTGGTAGACAGGAAAACAGGTAAAAATCCAACTAAGCAGGTACAGCATGCAACAATCCAGGTAGTGTTATACAATCCTTCCCTCCCAAGAACTAGAGGACACATATGCTGGGAGTCAACTCAGAATGCCTTGTTTATTGAAAACACAAGAGATCTACACTCTGCCAAAACCCTCTCCCTCTTTGAGTCATTCCACACAAACACACATCCCATAATATGCTTACAAGGCAGACAGGAACAATAGGACAATGGAATGCCAGTATTCACAATAACAAACCCCACCCCACTAGCAGGGGTCTATAAAACACTGCTGCCATATTCTAGCAATCTGCAATATATCTTTATATATTTCCTCAGGGACACTGTTCAGTAATATTATGGTCATTCTTTCAACACAAGCCACACTCTCAGCGTCCATTCCGCTACAGCCTGGGAATACCAGGTGCTGTAGGCTTTTGGCTTTTCCTTTATTCGTTGGCTTTCTTTTTGAGAAGTAAGTGTCGGCATGTATAGGCCCCAAAAATTAGCTCACATGGGTTTACCTGACAGTTAAGAATGTAGTATTTGGTGGCTGAAGGTACATTAGGCATTCACAGGATACAGAAGTAAGTGTTGGCCTGTATAGTCCCCAAAAATTAGCCCACATGGGTTTTACTGACAGCTAAGAACGTAGAATTCTGTGGCTAAAGGTACATTAGGTATTCACAGGATACAGAAGTAAGTGTCGGCCATAAAAGGCCCCAGAAATTAGCCCACATGGGTTACCTGACACTTACCTTCAGTCACAGAATACTACGTTGTTAGTTAAACCCATGTGGGCTAATTTTTGGGGCCTATACAGGCCGACACTTACTTCTGTACACTGTGAATGCCTAATGTACTAGGGGGGCGGAGCGTGCGTGGCCGACGCAGAGTCTCTCTCTGGTAACAGATCGCTGACATCGCTTATACAGCAGGCACGGCTGAGTGCCCAACAAATGTGAGTTGATCTGCCTTTCTCTAATAAAGCACACCCTTATTAGTAAGCAGAGAGCACTAGATTTCTGCATCTGTTTCTTATATGTCCCGGGATCCCTCGAGGTGCAATACAGTGTGGCTCTTTCCTGGAAGTCTGATCCATGATACATGTGATTGCTGGCCCGTTTGGGTCCTTTAGGAAGGTGAGAGGCTAATTCACCTGGTGGAGGGATTCACTAATTGGTGTTTACAACTTGTTTTCATCACTGGATTTTCTTCAATTGGATACGGGGACACTCTTCATATCACTTTATTGGAAGCACACACATTGCTATGTGCCTTATGAACTGGATATGATTTATTGTATTTAAAGTCATCACTTTTTATTATATTTCTGGCGCATCACATTTTGGTAGGATTTAATGCCTAATGTACCTTCAGCCACAGAATGCTAAATACATTCATTTTGACAAAAAAAATTTCAGACCATTGGAGACCAAGTGCAGTGTCTAAAACCGGCTTTTTAAGACTCTAAAAGACAAAAATACAGTCATTTTTGAATAAAAAAGTTTGTCAGTTATTTTGGCTAAAAAAAGCATTTTAGACACCTGGAGACCAAAAAAGAGTCATTTTGACCAAAGAAATTTTTTCGGGCCATTGGAGCCAAAATGTCTAAAATCTTGTCTAAAACCGGCTTTTTATGGCTCTAAAAGACAAAATTATAGTCATTTTGACTAAATTTTTTTTCAGACCTTTGGTTACCAAATTGAGTTATTTTGACTAAAAAGGCCTTTTAGACACTTGGAGACCAAAATAGAGTCATTTTGACCAAAAATATTTTTAAGCCATTGGAGCACAAATTGCCGGTTTTAGACAAATCTGATCTAAAACCGGCTTTTTAAGACACTAAAAGACAAAAATACATTCATTTTGACTATTTTTTTTTTCTGACCTTTGGTGACCAAATGCAGTTATTTATACTAAAAAAAGATTTTTAGACACTTGGAGACCAAAATAGAGTCATTTTAACCAAAAAAAATGTTCATGCCATTGGAGCCCAAATGTCTAAAATCTTGTCTAAAACCAGCTTTTTAAGGCTCTAATAGACAAAAATAGAGTCAATTTGTCTAAATTGTTTTTCAGATCTTTGGTGACCAAATGCAGTTATTTTGACTAAAAAAGGCTTTTAGACACTCGGAGACCAAAATAGAGTCATTTTGACCAAAAAACTTTTTTTCAGGCCATTGGAGCCAAATGTCTAAAATCTTTTCTAAAACCGTCTTTTTAAGGCTCTAAAAGACAAAAATATAGTCATTTAGACTAAAAAAACAATTTCAGACCTTTGGTGACCAAATGCAGTTATTTTGACTATAAAATGCTTTTTAGACACTTGGAGACCAAAATAGAGTCGTTTTGACCAAAAATTTCTTTTCAGGCCATTGGAGCCCAAATGGCCGGTTTTAGACAAATCTTGTCTTAAACTGGCTTTTTAAAGCTCTAAAAGACAAAAATACATTCATTTTGACTTAATTTTTTTTCAGACCTTTGGTGACCAAATGCAGTTATTTTGACTAAAAAAAGGCTTTTAAGACACTTGGAGACCAAAATAAAGTCATTTTGACCAAAACATTTTTTCAGGCCAGTGGAGCCAAATGTCTAAAATCTTGTCTAAAACCGGCTTTTTAATGCGCTAAAAGACAAACATATAGTCATTTTGACTAAAGTTTTTTTCAGACCTTTGGTGGCCAAATGCAGTTATTTTGACTAAAAAAAGGCTTTTTAGACACTTGGAGACCAAAATAGAGTCATTTTGACCGAAAACATTTTTTCAGGCCATTGGAGCCCAAATGGACGGTTTTAGACAAATCTTGTCTAAAACCGGCTTTTTAAGGCTCTAAAAGACAAAAATACAGTTATTTTGACAAATTTTTTTTATCAGACCTTTGGTGACTAAATGCAGTTATTTATACTAAAAAAGGCTTTTTAGACAATTGGAGACCAAAATAGAGCTCCAATAGCCTGAAAAAAAGTTTTTTTGGTCAAAATGACTCTATTTTGGTCTCCAAGTGTTTAAAAAGCCTTTTTCTAGTCAAAATGCATTTGGTCACCTAAGGTCTGAAAAAAATGTATTCAAATTGACTGTATTTTTGTCTTTTAGTGCTTTAAAAAGCCGGTTTTAGACAAGATTTTAGACATTTTGGCTCCAATGGCCTGAAAATCTTTTTGGTCAAAATGACTCTATTTTGGTCTACAAGTGTCTAAAGAGCCCTTTTTAGTATAAATAACTGCATTTGGTCACCAAAGGTCTGAAAATTAATTTAGTCAAAATGAATGTATTTTTGTCTTTTAGAGCCTTAGAGATTTGTCTAAAACTGGCCATTTGGGCTCCAATCACCTGAAAAAACATTTTGGTCAAAATGGTCTGGAAAAAAAATGGCCTGAAAAAAAATTTTGGCCTGAAAAAAAATTTTGGTCAAAATGACTCTATTTTGGTCCCCTTTTGTAGTCAAAATAACTGCATTTGGTCACCAAAGGTCTGAAATTTTTTTTAGTCCTAATGACTATATTTTTGTCTTTTAGAGCATTAAAAAGCTGATTTTAGACAAGATTTTAGACATTTGGCTCCAATGGCCTGAAAAACATTTTTGGGTCAAAATTACTCTATTCTGGTCTCCAAGTGTCTAAAAAGCCTTTTTTAGTCAAAATAACTGCATTTTGTCACCAAAGGTCTGAAAAAAAATTAAGTCAAAATGAATGTATTTTTGTCTTTTAGAGTCTTAAAATGCCTGTTTTAGACCAGATTTGTCTAAAACCGGCCATTTGGGCTCCAATGGCCTGAAAAAATTTTTTTGGTCAAAATGACTCTATTTTGGTCTCCAAGTGTCTAAAAAGCCTTTTTAGTCAAAATAACTGCATTTGGTAACCAAAGGTCTGAAAATTTTTTTTGTCAAAATGACTATATTTTTGTCTTTTAGAGCCCTAAAAAGCCGGTTTTAGACAAGATTTTAGACATTTGGGCTCCAATGGCCTGAAAAAATTTCTTTGGTCAAAATTACTCTTTTTTGGTCTCCAGGTGTCTAATAACCTTTTTTTTAGCCAAAATAACTGCATTTGGTCACCAAAGGTCTGGAAAACTTTTTTAGTCAAAAATGACGGTATTTTTGTCTTTTAGAGTCTTAAAAAGCCGGTTTTAGACACTGCACTTGGTCTCCAATTGTCCGAAATTTTTTTGTCAAAATGAATGTATTTAGCATTCTGTGGCTGAAGGTACATTAGGCATTCACAGGATACAGAAGTAAGTGTCGGCCATAAAAGTCCCCAAAAATTAGCCTGACAGCTAAGAACGTAGTATTTGGTGGCTGAAGGTACATTAGGCATTCACAGGGTACAGAAGTAAGTGTCGCCCTGTATAGGCCCCAAAAATTAGCCCACATGGGTTTAACTAAGAAAGTAGTATTCTGTGACTGAAGGTAAGTGTCAGGTAAACCCATGTGGGCTAATTTCTGGGGCCTTTTATGGCCGACACTTACTTCTGTATCCTGTGAATGCCTAATGTACCTTTAGCCACAGAATACTACATTCTTAGCAGTCAGGTAAACACATGTGAGCTAATTTTTGGGGGCTATAGAGGCCGACACTTACTTCTGTATACTGTGTGAATGCCTGCTGTACCTCTAGCCATCCAATACTACATTCTTTGCTGTCAGTTAAACCCATGTGAGCTAATTTTTGGGGCCTAAACAGTCCGACACTTACTTCTGTATCCTGTGAATGCCTAATGTACCTTCAGCCACCAAATACTACATTCTTAACTGTCAGGTAAACCCATGTGAGCTAATTTTTGGGGCCTATACATGTCGACACTTTTGTATACTGTGTGAATGCCTACTGTACCTCTTGCCATCAAATACTACGTTCTTTGCTGTCAGTTAAACCCATGTGAGCTATTTTTTGGGGCCTATACAGGCCGACTGTAAGATCCTGGTACCTGCGGTACCCTTCCAGCCTATTATTTGTATATTACGTTCCACCATATAGATAGGTGGAACGCATCTAGTACCTGTCCCTTTAAATTCCATGACCTCATCAGTGAGTGCCGCTCTGAGTGGCTATTTCAACCGCCGGCATTCACTCACATGTGTTCGTGCAAACCGCTTGCTACAGCATTACCTAACGCTGCCGAATCCTCCAGCTATTCCCTAATACCTGGATTGACCGAAGACTTGCTACAACATCTTGTATCTCGCTACAAGATCATTACCTCACCGCCGGAACCCTCTCCTTACAAACCTACCAGTGATAAGTACCCCACAGGGGAATACCTTCCTAATCTACTTTCACTACTACTCTGCTTACTAAAGACTATTGCTACTCTAAGAACTATACTGTTACATCTAACATCTGCACCGCTACTTAGATTGCAAGCTCTTGAACCTATTACCATCTTGTCACTGCACTAGCCTAGCATCTCCTGTACACTTCATCTGCTCTTCACTATCACCTGTTACCTGTACATGATTGCTATCCTAAGTGCTTACTATCACCATCTGTTACCTCTTACCATTGCTATCACTATCCACGCCTGTCCCCTCAGTATCACCTCTATACTTTCACATATAAACATATCACTCCAGGAACATCTTTAATGAGTGTCTGTGTTTGTGTATGTGCTTGCTGAGACAGGCTGATGCACAATGATGAGTCTTGAGAGTTGGATATGGTAGTTCAACACATCTCTACATGACTACTGAGTGTAACTTCCGCAGCTGCAAATCCACACCACACAAATAAACGCCGGAGCGTTACACCGACACAAACTTCTCAAAAAGAAAGCCAACGAATAAAGGAAAAGCCAAAAGCCTACAGCACCTGGTATTCCCAGGCTGTAGCGGAATGGACGCTGAGAGTGTGGCTTGTGTTGAAAGAATGACCATAATATTACTGAACAGTGTCCCTGAGGAAATATATAAAGATATATTGCAGATTGCTAGAATATGGCAGCAGTGTTTCATAGACCCCTGCTAGTGGGGTGGGGCTTGTTATTGTGAATACCGACATTCCATTGTCCTATTGTTCCTGTCTGCCTTGTAAGCATATTATGGGATGTGTGTTTGTGTGGAATGACTCAAAGAGGGAGAGGGTTTTGGCAGAGTGTAGATCTCTTGTGTTTTCAATAAACAAGGCATTCTGAGTTGACTCCCAGCTTATGTGTCATCTAGTTCTTAGGAGGGAAGGATTGTATAACACTACCTGGATTGTTGCATGCTGTACCTGCTTAGTTGGATTATTACCTGTTTTCCTGTCTACCAGCGGAGCCAATGTAGATTAAACTACTCCTCCGCTACACAGGCGGTCTCCCATCCAGGTACTAACCAGGCCTGATGCTACTTAGCTTCCGAGATCAAATGAGATCGGGCGCATTCAGGGTGATGTGGCCATAGGCAACCACCACTGCCAGGAGATACAAAAAGAAAGTCAACGAATAAATGAAAAGCCAAAAGCCTACAGCACTTGGTATTCCCAGGCGGTCTCCCATTCAGGTGCTAACCAGGCCCGACCCTGCTTAGCTTCCGAGATCAGGCACGTTCAGGGTGATGTGGCCGTAGGCGATCCCCACTGCCACCCTCGACCCCTTTGAACTTGGCCATGGCAAGATGGCTCCTCAGGAGAAACAAAAAGAAAGCCAACGAATAAAGGAAAAGCCAAAAGTCTACAGCACTTGGTATTCCCAGGTGGTCTCCCATCCTGGTTACAGGCCTGACCCTGCTTAACTTCCGAGATCAGGTGCGTTAAGGGTGATGTGGCCATAGGCAATAACCACTGCGACCATTGACCCCTTTGAACTTGGCCATAGCAAGATGGCACCTCAGGATAAACAAAAAGAAAGCCAACGAATAAAGCAAAAGCCAAAAGTCTACAGCACCTGGTATTCCCAGGCGGTCTCCCATCCAGGTACTAACCAGGCCTGACCCTGCTTAGCTTCCGAGATCAGACGTGATGGGGTGTGTTCAGGGTGATGTAGCCATAGGTGATCACCAGTGTGTAACGCTCCTGCGTTTTGTTATAGGCTGGATTTACAGCTGCAAAATCTCCACTCAGTAGTCATGTAGAGATGTGTTGAATACCAGATCCAACTCTCCAGGACTCATCACCGTGGGCCTGTCAGCTTCAACATACAGATATATACACACTCAATGAGATGTTCCTGGAGTGATAGGATGTATATGATAGTATGAAGGTGATGTGCTGAAGGGACAGGTGTGAACAGTGACAAGGATGGTAAGCACTTGATAGGTTTGTACAGGAGAGTTCAAGATGGTATTTAGGAATGCAGATAGGTTAGTATCGAGTATGCTAACAGGTGGTGAGGACAGCAGATGACAAATACAAGGATAGACTAACCCAGTGCAAGGATAGATAGTAGTAGACAGGAGAGCTAGCAATCTATGCAGCAGTGCAGATGATAGATGGTAGTAGACAGGAGAGCTAGCAATCTATGCAGATAGATGGTAGTAGTCTCAAGAGCTAGCAATCTATGTAACAGTGCAGATGATAGGATAGTATGGATAGGTAGTAACAGTCCTTAATGCAATAGTAGTAGTGTAAGTTATGGAGGTTTCCCCTGCGGGGTACTTATCACTATAGTATAGTAGTAGAAGGGTCCGGTGATGAGGAAGTGATCCAGTAGCGAGATACAGGGATCAGTAGCGAGGTTCGGGTCTGAGGAAGTGATCCTGGTAGCGAGATACAGGGATCTGTAGCGAGGTTCCACAGCGAGACACGCTTGTAAGCATAGATGCAAGGCAGGTTGAATGAACATGTGAGTGAGAACGCCGGCGGTTGAAATAGCCGCTCTGCGGCGCTCAGTGATGACAGCATCAGTCTTAAAGGTGTATGCGCACCTACCAGAAGAGAATGGTGGGACGCATACGCGGAATGAAAAGTGGAATAAGGGTACTAGAGGTACCAGAACATTACACAGTACCACCCTCGACCCCTTTGAACTTGGCCATGGCAAGATGTCACTTCAGGAGAAACAAAAAGAAAGCCAACGAATAAAGAAAAAGCCAAAAGCCTACAGCACCTGGTATTGCCAGGCAGTCCCCCCTCCAGGTACTAACCAGGCCCAATCCTGCTTAGCTTCCAAGATCAGACCAGATTGAGCGCATTAAAGGTGATGTGGCCTTAGGCAATCACCACTGCCACCCTCGACCCTTTTGAATTTGGCCATGCCAAGATGGCACCTCAGGAGAAACAAAAAGAAAGCCAATGAATAAAGGACAACTCAGAATGCCTTGTTTATTGAAAACACAAGAGATCTACACTCTGCCAAAACCCTCTCCCTCTTTGAGTCATTCCACACAAACACACATCCCATAATATGCTTACAAGGCAGACAGGAACAATAGGACAATGGAATGTCGGTATTCACAATAACAAACCCCACCCCACTAGCAGAGGTCTATGAAACACTGCTGCCATATTCTAGCAATCTGCAATATATCTTTATATATTTCCTCAGGGACACTGTTCAGTAATATTATGGTCATTCTTTCAACACAAGCCACACTCTCAGCGTCCATTCCGCTACAGCCTGGGAATACCAGGTGCTGTAGGCTTTTGGCTTTTCCTTTATTCATTGGCTTTCTTTTTGAGAAGTTTGTGTCGGTGTAACGCTCCGGCGTTTATTTGTGTGGTGTGGATTTGCAGCTGCGGAAGTTACACTCAGTAGTCATGTAGAGATGTGTTGAACTACCATATCCAACTCTCAAGACTCATCATTGTGCATCAGCCTGTCTCAGCAAGCACATACACAAACACAGACACTCATTAAAGATGTTCCTGGAGTGATATGTTTATATGTGAAAGTATAGAGGTGATATTGAGGGGACAGGCGTGGATAGTGATAGCAATGGTAAGAGGTAACAGATGGTGATAGTAAGCACTTAGGATAGCAATCATGTATAGGTAACAGGTGGTAGTGAAGAGCAGATGAAGTGTACAGGAGATGCTAGGCTAGTGCAGTGACAAGATGGTAATAGGCTCAAGAGCTTGCAATCTAAGTAGCGGTGCAGATGTTAGATGTAACAGTATAGTTCTTAGAGTAGCAATAGTCTTTAGTAAGCAGAGTAGTAGTGAAAGTAGATTAGGAAGGTATTCCCCTGTGGGGTACTTATCACTGGTAGGTTTGTAAGGAGAGGGTTCCGGCGGTGAGGTAATGATCTTGTAGCGAGATACAAGATGTTGTAGCAAGTCTTCGGTCAATCCAGGTATTAGGGAATAGCTGGAGGATTCGGCAGCGTTAGGTAATGCTGTAGCAAGCGGTTTGCACGAACACATGTGAGTGAATGCCGGCGGTTGAAATAGCCGCTCAGAGCGGCACTCACTGAAGAGGTCATGGAATTTAAAGGGACAGGTACTAGATGCGTTCCACCTATCTATATGGTGGAACGTAATGTACAAATAATAGGCTGGAAGGGTACCGCAGGTACCAGGATCTTACAGTACCCCCCCCCCTAAGGCCGGCTCCGGAAGGCCTATAACACTGGTCTCTCCGGGTATTTGGAGTGTAACCTTCGTATAAGCCTGGGTGCGTGGACGTCAGAAGCATCCAACCAGGTGTCATCTTGGGGACCATAATTTTTCCATCTTATGAAATATTGGAGCTTTCCTCTGTGGATAGGAGAATCCAAAATTTCTTTAATCTCAAATTCTTCTCCACCTTCAACTTGTATTGGAGGTGGAGGCGCGATGGTAGGTCTAATCCCTTGGTTGGGTGTATGTGGCTTCAATAGAGATACATGGAACGTGGGGTGTATTTTAAGATCTGCCGGTAAAGTGAGTCGAACTGCAGATTCCCCAATGAGCTTCTCAATTGGGAAAGGTCCCAGGAATAGAGGTCCAAGCTTTTTACTAGGAATTTTCAACCTCAAGTTCCTCGTAGATAGCCAAACAAGATCCCCAATAGCATATTGAGGTGAAGGTCTTCTGCGGAGGTCATAGTACCTCTTTTGTTGGCTATGAGCATGTGAGATGGTGGTGTTAAGTAAGCCCAAAGAGTCTTTTATTTGGGTGAGATAGTCAGAGGCTACTGGGTTACTTGATGGTAGGATGCGTGGTGGAAGAATTGTGGGATGGAACCCATAGTTCAGGTAGAACGGACTTTGCTTAGTAGTACTGTGGGTTGCATTGTTATAAGCAAATTCTGCCAGAGGGAGGAGGTCCACCCAATCATCCTGTAGGTATGAGGTGTAGCAACGCAAATATTTTTCAATACACTGGTTGACTCTTTCAGTTTGTCCGTTGGTCTGCGGGTGATAGGGGGAAGTAAGTTTTCGCTCAATGCGCAGTATGTGGCATAGAGCTTGCCAAAACTTAGAGATGAACTGCGAGCCCCGGTCAGATAAAAGAGTCTTTGGAATTCCATGTAGTTTGAACACATATTTTACTAGCAATTCCGCTGTTTCCTTAGATGAAGGTAGTCTGCGAATGGGAATGAAATGTGCCATTTTTGTCAGATGGTCCACTGACACTAGGATGGTAGTGAATCCCTTGGACGGTGGTAATTCCACTATGAAGTCTAAAGAAACAACTTCCCATGGAACTTTGGGTATTGGTAGACTGCAAAGTAAACCAGAAGGTTTTGTAGTGTCAATTTTGGACCTTGCACAGATGTCACATGAAGAAATGAATTTTTTTACAGACGTCTTCATCCCAGGCCACCAAAATTGCCTAGTGAGCAAATTAAATGTCTTAGTCATACCCATATGTCCTGCCATAGGTACGTCATGGGATAACTCCAAGATTTTGGTACGCATACCGGGAGGTATGTAGAGTTTGTCGTTAAAGTAGCGGAAGCCTTCTGCATCAGTACTTAGTTGAGGTGGTGGTGAATCCAGTCTTAGACTGTGCAGAATCTCTTCCTTTAAGGGACGAACAACACCAATAATACGGTCATGGGGTATTATAGGTAATGAAGGAATTTCGGCACAGTTATCTTCGGTTAACCGTGATAACGCATCTGCCTTCTTGTTTTTGTCTGCAGGTGTATAGGTCACTAAGAAATTGAATCTTAGGAAGAATAGCGACCAACGTACCTGTCGGTGGGAAAGGGTCTTGTTGGTCTGGAGATATTGGAGGTTTTTATGGTCTGTATATATGAGTATTGGCAACCGGGTGCCCTCAAGTAGATGTCGCCAATTCTCCAGTGCCAACTTCATGGCAAGTAACTCTTTTTCACCCACTGGGTAGTTCACCTCTGGGTTACTTAGTGATTTAGAGAAGAAGGCAACTGGATGAAGTGGTGAAGTATTCGTAGGTCCTTGGGAAAGAACTGCTCCTACAGCCATATTTGACGCATCTACCTCCAGGATGTATTGGAGGGATGGGTCTGGATGGCGTAGTATGGGAGCGGTAATGAAGCTTGATTTCAACAAGCTGAACGCTTTATTTGCTTCTTCAGACCATTTAAATGTTTGCTTAACACTTGTAAGTTGTGTGAGTGGTCTCACAATAGACGAGAAGTTCTTGATGAACTTCCTATAGAAGTTTGAGAATCCAAGAAATCGTTGTAAGGCCTTACGAGTTGTTGGTACAGGCCAATCCAGAATACAGGATATCTTGCTCATATCCATCTTGATGCTGTTCTTAGATATGATGTATCCTAAGAATAACACCTCTTCCTTATGGAATAGGCATTTCTTCAGTTTTACGTACAAGTTGTGTGCGAGCAATCTGGACAACACAAGTCTTACATGTCTTTTATGTTCAGACAAGGATTGAGAGTAAATGAGTATATCGTCCGGATATACTACGACACAGACATCGAGTAGATCTCGGAAGATGTCGTTTATGAACCGCTGAAATGCTTGTGTAATACAACCCAAACGGCATCACTAGATATTCGAATAGTCCGTATCTAGTTCTGAATGCTGTCTTCCACTCATCCCCACTACGGATGCGGATGAGATTGTAAGCCCCTTTAAGGTCTAACTTTGAGAAGTAAGTGGCTCCACGCACTTGTTCAATCAGTTCCGGGATGAGAGGTAAGGGATAGCGATCCTTTATCGTAATAATATTTAATTGACTATAGTCAATAATAGGCCGAAGGCTTAAATCCTTATTGCGGACAAAGAAAAGTCCTGCAGCTGTAGAGGAAGTAGAGGGTCTAATGAACCCTTTCGCTAAGTTCTCATCCAAGTATTCCTTGAGATGAGAAAGTTCATCCTGAGAAAGAGGATAAACATGACCGAAAGGTAGCTTACTATTAGGGAGTAGGTCAATAGAACAATCGTTGTCCCTATGGGGAGGCAACACTTGAGCATTTTTCTCAAGGAAGACTTCTGATAAATCCTGATAGCATGGTGGTGGTGTAATTTCCTCTGACACCATGGACAGGATTTTCTTTTGAGATTGGAGGTTACACGTGGTCTCGCAATAGTGAGAAGGGAAGGTTAGGGACCGTGTCTTCCAATCAATAGTTGGTTGATGTATATGTAACCAGGGAAGTCCCAAAATAATGGGAAAATGTGGTGAGGGTAACACATCAAACGTGGTGGTCTCAACATGAGACTCGTTAGCAGTAGCAAGGAGTGCTTGTGTCTGAGTGGTAATTGGACCAGAAGATAACGGAATACCGTTAATCAAACTAACAGAGACAGGTTTGGGTTTTGAAATAATAGGTATTTTATTTAAAGCAACAAAACTAGTGTCAATGTAGTTCCCACAAGATCCTGTGTCGATCATGGCCTTGGTGGTGATCCTAATTTGGTCCCACTGTAGGATCAAACGAATAAAGAGATAGGGATTAGTAAAAGAAGTCGTTAATCCCCCCAGCAAGACCTGTGAACACTCACCCTTTTTCTTGTGGACAAGGGGACAAACGCTTATCAAATGTTCGGCGGAGGCGCAGTACATACAGAGATTTTCTGTTTTTCTCCTGGTCTTTTCAGTAGACGATATTGGTGGGCGGATGGTTCCTACCTCCATAGGAGTAGGATCGAAGGACGACTCCCGAGAAGGGTTGGGTAATGGGATTCCCATTTTCTCAGCCTTCCTCTCTCGCAATCGTCTGTCTATTTTGATACTAAGTTGTATCAAGGCATCCAAGGTGCCAGGTAAATCCGCTCGGGCGAGCTCGTCTTTTATGGCTTCAGATAACCCAAGCCTGAACTGGGTTCGCAAAGATGCATCATTCCACCCTGAATCAAGGGTCCATCTCTTGAACTCTGCTACGAAATCTTCAACAGGTCTCCTTCCTTGTTTTAAAGCCCTCAATTGGCTGTCAGCAGTACTCTGCCTATTAGAGTCTTCATATAGGCTAGAGAGCTCTGCTAAAAACGTAGGATAGGAGTTGAGAAGAGGGTCATTTTTCTCAATAAGAGAGTCTGCCCAAGCCCGTGGATCACCTGACATATATGATATAGTGGTGCAGACTTGTGGAGGGTTCATTTTGGGCTCAGGGGGTTGGGCAGCAGTGAGCTGTGAAACACGGGCTATCTGCTGTCTCAAGGTCTGGTTTTCATTTTTCACTTCAGTAAGTGAAAGAATTAATGAATTTACCTTTTGTGTTAGTTGTATCACATGTGTAGCTATTTCCGCTGAATCCATTTTTCGGGTTCGTGCAATCTGTAACGCTCCGGCGTTTATTTGTGTTGTGTGGATTTGCAGCTGCGGAAGTTACACTCAGTAGTCATGTAGAGATGTGTTGAACTACCATATCCAACTCTCAAGACTCATCATTGTGCATCAGCCTGTCTCAGCAAGCACATACACAAACACAGACACTCATTAAAGATGTTCCTGGAGTGATATGTTTATATGTGAAAGTATAGAGGTGATACTGAGGGGACAGGCGTGGATAGTGATAGCAATGGTAAGAGGTAACAGATGGTGATAGTAAGCACTTAGGATAGCAATCATGTACAGGTAACAGGTGGTAGTGAAGAGCAGATGAAGTGTACAGGAGATGCTAGGCTAGTGCAGTGACAAGATGGTAATAGGTTCAAGAGCTTGCAATCTAAGTAGCGGTGCAGATGTTAGATGTAACAGTATAGTTCTTAGAGTAGCAATAGTCTTTAGTAAGCAGAGTAGTAGTGAAAGTAGATTAGGAAGGTATTCCCCTGTGGGGTACTTATCACTGGTAGGTTTGTAAGGAGAAGGTTCCGGCGGTGAGGTAATGATCTTGTAGCGAGATACAAGATGTTGTAGCAAGTCTTTGGTCAATCCAGGTATTAGGGAATAGCTGGAGGATTCGGCAGCGTTAGGTAATGCTGTAGCAAGCGGTTTGCACGAACACATGTGAGTGAATGCCGGCGGTTGAAATAGCCGCTCAGAGCGGCACTCACTGATGAGGTCATGGAATTTAAAGGGACAGGTACTAGATGCGTTCCACCTATCTATTATGGTGGAACGTAATGTACAAATAATAGGCTGGAAGGGTACCGCAGGTACCAGGATCTTACAGTCGGCCTGTATAGGCCCCAAAAAATAGCTCACATGGGTTTAACTGACAGCAAAGAACGTAGTTTTTGATGGCAAGAGGTACAGTAGGCATTCACACAGTATACAGAAGTGTCGGCATGTATAGGCCCCAAAAATTAGCTCACATGGGTTTACCTGACAGTTAAGAATGTAGTATTTGGTGGCTGAAGGTACATTAGGCATTCACAGGATACAGAAGTAAGTGTTGGAGTGTTTAGGCCCCAAAAATTAGCTCACATGGGTTTAACTGACCGCAAAGAATGTAGTATTGGATGGCTAGAGGTACAGCAGGCATTCACACAGTATACAGAAGTAAGTGTCGGCCTCTATAGCCCCCAAAAATTAGCTCACATGTGTTTACCTGACTGCTAAGAATGTAGTATTCTGTGGCTAAAGGTACATTAGGCATTCACAGGATACAGAAGTAAGTGTCGCCATAAAAGGCCCCAGAAATGAGCCCACATGGGTTTTACCTGACACTTACCTTCAGTCACAGAATACTACGTTCTTAGTTAAACCCATGTGGGCTAATTTTTGGGGCCTATACAGGCCGACACTTACTTCTGTACCCTGTGAATGCCTAATGTACCTTCAGCCACCAAATACTACGTTCTTAGCTGTCAGGCTAATTTTTGGGGACTTTTATGGCCGACACTTACTTCTGTATCCTGTGAATGCCTAATGTACCTTCAGCCACAGAATGCTAAATACATTCATTTTGACAAAAAAATTTCGGACAATTGGAGACCAAGTGCAGTGTCTAAAACCGGCTTTTTAAGACTCTAAAAGACAAAAATGCAGTCATTTTTGACTAAAAAAGTTTGTCAGACCTTTGGTGACCAAATGCAGTTATTTTGGCTAAAAAAAAGGTTATTAGACACCTGGAGACAAAAAAAGAGTCATTTTGACCAAAGAAATTTTTTCAGGCCATTGGAGCCCAAATGTCTAAAATCTTGTCTAAAACCGGCTTTTTAGGGCTCTAAAAGACAAAAATAAAGATTTTTAGACACTTGGAGACCAAAATAGAGTCATTTTACCAAAAAAATGTTCATGCCATTGGAGCCCAAATGTCTAAAATCTTGTCTAAAACTGGCTTTTTAAGGCTCTAAAAGACAAAAATAGAGTCAATTTGACTAAATTGTTTTTCAGATCTTTGGTGACTAAATGCAGTTATTTTGACTAAAAAAGGCTTTTTAGACACTTGGAGACCAAAATAGAGTCATTTTGACCGAAAAAAATTTCAGGTCATTGGAGCCAAATGTCTAAAATCTTGTCTAAAACCGACCTTTTAAGGCACTAAAAGACAAAAATACAGTCAATTTGAATACATTTTTTTTTCAGACCTTTGGTGACCAAATGCAGTTATTTTGACTAGAAAAGGGCTTTTTAGACACTTGGAGACCAAAATAGAGTCATTTTGACCAAAAAACTTTTTTTCAGGCCATTGGAGCCAAATGTCTAAAATCTTGTCTAAAACCTGCTTTTTAAGGCTCTAAAAGACAAAAATATAGTCATTTAGACTAAAAAAACAATTTCAGACCTTTGGTGACCAAATGCAGTTATTTTGACTATAAAAGGCTTTTTAGACACTTGGAGACCAAAATAGAGTCATTTTGACCAACAATTTCTTTTCAGACCATTGGAGCCCAAATGGCCGGTTTTAGACAAATCTTGTCTTAAACCGGCTTTTTAAAGCTCTAAAAGACAAAAATACATTCATTTTGACTTAATTTTTTTTCAGACCTTTGGTGACCAAATGCAGTTATTTTGACTAAAAAAGGCATTTTAGACCCTTGGAGACCAGAATAGAGTCATTTTGACCAAAAAATGTTTTTCAGGCCATTGGAGCCAAATGTCTAAAATCTTGTCTAAAATCAGCTTTTTAATGCTCTAAAAGACAAAAATATAGTCATTTGGACTAAAAAAATTTCAGACCTTTGGTGACCAAATGCAGTTACTTTGACTACAAAAGGAGACAAAAATAGAGTTATTTTGACCAAAATTTTTTTTCAGGCCAAAATTTTTTTTCAGAACATTTTTTTCCAGACCATTTTGACCAAAAAATTTTTTCAGGCGATTGGAGCCCAAATGGCCAGTAAAAGACAAAAATACATTCATTTTGACTAAATTTATTTTTCAGACCTTTGGTGACCAAATGCAGATATTTATACTAAAAAGGGCTCTTTAGACACTTGGAGACCAAAATAGAGTCATTTTGACCAAAAAGATTTTCAGGCCATTGGAGCCAAAATGTCTAAAATCTTGTCTAAAACCGGCTTTTTAAAGCACTAAAAGACAAAAATACAGTCAATTTGAATACATTTTTTTCAGACCTTTGGTGACCAAATGTACTTTGACTAGAAAAAGGCTTTTTAAACACGTGGAGACCAAAATAGAGTCAATTTGACCAAAAAACTTTTTTTCAGGCTATTGGAGCTCTATTTTGGTCTCCAATTGTCTAAAAAGCCTTTTTTAGTATAAATAACTGAATTTAGTCACCAAAGGTCTGATAAAAAAATTTGTCAAAATAACTGTATTTTTGTCTTTTAGAGCCTTAAAAAGCCGGTTTTAGACAAGATTTGTCTAAAACCGGCCATTTGGACTCCAATGGCCTGAAAAAATGTTTTCGGTCAAAATGACTCTATTTTGGTCTCCAAGTGTCTAAAAAGCCTTTTTTTAGTCAAAATAACTGCATTTGGTCACCAAAGGTCTGAAAAAAACTTTAGTCAAAATGACTATATGTTTGTCTTTTAGCGCGTTAAAAGCCGGTTTTAGACAAGATTTTAGACATTTGGCTCCACTGGCCTGAAAAAATGTTTTGGTCAAAATGACTTTATTTTGGTCTCCAAGTGTCTAAAAAGCCTTTTTTTAGTCAAAATAACTGCATTTAGTCACCAAAGGTATGAAAAATAATTAAGTCAAAATGAATGTATTTTTGTCTTTTAGAGCTTTAAAAAGCCAGTTTAAGACAAGATTTGTCTAAAACCGGCCATTTGGGCTCCAATTGCCTGAAAAGAAATTTTTGGTCAAAATGACTCTATTTTGGTCTCCAAGTGTCTAAAAAGCATTTTATAGTCAAAATAACTGCATTTGGTCACCAAAGGTCTGAAATTGTTTTTTTAGTCTAAATGACTATATTTTTGTCTTTTAGAGCCTTAAAAAGTCGGTTTTAGACAAGATTTTAGACAATTGGCTCCAATGGCCTGAAATTTTTTTTCGGTCAAAATGACTCTATTTTGGTCTCCAAGTGTCTAAAAGCCTTTTTTAGTCAAAATAACTGCATTTGGTCACCAAAGATCTGAAAAACAATTTAGACAAATTGACTCTATTTTTGTCTTTTAGAGCCTTAAAAAGCTAGTTTTAGACAAGATTTTAGACATTTGGGCTCCAATGGCATGAACATTTTTTTTGGTTAAAATGACTCTATTTTGGTCTCCAAGTGTCTAAAAATCTTTTTTTAGTATAAATAACTGCATTTGGTCACCAAAGGTCTGAAAAAAATTAGTCAAAATGAATGTATTTTTGTCTTTTAGTGTCTTAAAAAGCCGTTTTTAGACCAGATTTGTCTAAAACCGGCCATTTGGGCTCCAATGGCCTGAAAAATTTTTTTGGTCAAAATGACTCTATTTTGGTCTCCAAGTGTCTAAAAAGCCTTTTTAGTCAAAATAACTGCATTTGGTAACCATAGGTCTGAAAAAAAATTTAGTCAAAATGACTATATTTTTGTCTTTTAGAGCTCTAAAAAGACGGTTTTAGACAAGATTTTAGACATTTGGGCTCCAATGGCCTGAAAAAAATTCTTTGGTCAAAATGACTCTTTTTTGGTCTCCAGGTATCTAAAAAGCTTTTTTTAGCCAAAATAACTGACAAACTTTTTTAGTCAAAAATGACTGTATTTTTGTCTTTTTAGAGTCTTAAAAAGTCGGTTTTAGACACTGCCGGTCTCCAATGGTCTGAAATTTTTTTGTCAAAATGAATGTATTTATCATTCTGTGGCTGAAGGTACATTAGGCATTCACAGGGTACAGAAGTAAGTGTCGGCCTGTATAGGCCCCAAAAATTAGCCCACATGGGTTTAACTAAGAACGTAGTATTCTGTGACTGAAGGTAAGTGTCAGGTAAACATATGTGGGCTAATTTCTGGGGCCTTTTATGGCCGACACTTACTTCTGTATCCTGTGAATGCCTAATGTACCTTTAGCCACAGAATTCTACGTTCTTAGCTGTCAGTAAAACCCATGTGGGCTAATTTTTGGGGACTATACAGGCCAACACTTACTTCTGTATCCTGTAAATGCCTAATGTACCTTCAGCCACCAAATACTACATTCTTAACTGTCAGATAAACCCATTTTTGGGGCCTATACATGCCGACACTTACTTCTGTATACTGTGTGAATGCCTACTGTACCTCTAGCCATCAAATACTACGTTCCTTGCTGTCAGTTAAACCCATGTGAGCTATTTTTTGGGGCCTATACAGGCCGACACAAACTTCTCAAAAAGAAAGCCAACGAATAAAGGAAAAGCCAAAAGCCTACAGCACCTGGTATTCCCAGGCTGTAGCGGAATGGACGCTGAGAGTGTGGCTTGTGTTGAAAGAATGACCATAATATTACTGAACAGTGTCCCTGAGGAAATATATAAAGATATATTGCAGATTGCTAGAATATGGCAGCAGTGTTTTATAGACCCCTGCTAGTGGGGTGGGGTTTGTTATTGTGAATACCGGCATTCCATTGTCCTATTGTTCCTGTCTGCCTTGTAAGCATATTATGGGATGTGTGTTTGTGTGGAATGACTCAAAGAGGGAGAGGGTTTTGGCAGAGTGTAGCTCTCTTGTGTTTTTAATAAACAAGGCATTCTGAGTTGACTCCCAGCTTATGTGTCGTCTAGTTCTTGGGAGGGTAGGATTGTATAACACTACCTGGATTGTTGCATGCTGTACCTGCTTAGTTGGATTATTACCTGTTTTCCTGTCTACCAGCGGAGCCAATGTAGATTAAACTACTCCTCTGCTACACAGGCGGTCTCCCATCCAGGTACTAACCAGGCCTGATGCTGCTTACCTTCCGAGATCAAATGAGATCGGGCACGTTCAGGGTGATGTGGCCATAGGCAATCACCACTGCCACCCTCGACCCCTTTGAACTTGGCCATTGCAAGATGGCACCTCAAGAGAAATGAAAAGAAAGCCAACGAATAAAGAAAAAGCAAAAAGCCTTCAGCACCTGGTATTCCCAGGCGGTCTCCCATCCAGGTACTAACCAGGCCCGACCCTGCTTAGCTTCCAAGATCAGACGAGATTGGGCGCGTTCAAGGTGATGTGGCCGTAGGCGACCACCACTGCCACCCTCGACCCCTTTGAACTTGGCCATTGCAAGATGGCACCTCAGGAGAAACAAAAAGAAAGCCAACGAATAAAGGAAAAGCCAGAACCCTACAGCACCTGGTATAACCATGAAGTCCCCCTTCCAGGTACTAACCAGGCCCGAACCTGCTTAGCTTCCAAGATCAGACAAGATAGGGCACGTTTAGGGTAATGTGGCTGTAGGCAATCACCCCTGCCACTCTCGACCCCTATGAACTTGGCCATGGCAAGATGGCACCTCAGGAGAAACAAAATGAAAGACAACAAATAAAGGAAAAGCCAAAAGCCTACAGAACCTGGTATTCCCAGTCGGTCTCACATCCTACTAACCAGGCCCGACCCAGCTTAGCTTCTGAGATCAGACGAGATCGGGCTCGTTCAGGGTGATGTGGCCGTAGGCGATCACCACTGCCACCCTCGGCCCCTTTGAACTTGGCCATGGCAAAATGGCACCTCAGGAGAAACAAAAAGAAAGCCAACAAATAAAGGAAAAGCCAAAAGCCGACAGCACCTGGTATTTCCAGGCGGTCTCCCATCCAGGTACTAACCAGGCCCGACACTACTTAGCTTTGGAGATCCGACGAGATTGGGCACGTTCAGAGTGATGTGGCCACAGGCAATCACCGCTGCCACGCTCGACCCCTTTGAACTTGGCCATGGCAAGATGGCACCTCAGGAGAAACAAAAAGAAAGCCAAAGAATAAATGAAAAGCCAAAAGCCTACAGCACTTGGTATTCCCAGGCGGTCTCCCATTTAGGTACTAACCAGTCCTGACCCTGCTTAGCTTCCGAGATCAGGCACGTTCAGGGTGATGTAGCCGTAGGCGATCACCACTGCCACTCTCTACCCCTTTGAACTTGGCCATGGCAAGATGGCTCCTCAGGAGAAACAAAAAGAAAGCCAACAAATAAAGGAAAAGCCAAAAGCTTACAGCACCTGGTATTCCCTGGTGGTCTCCTATCCAGGTACTAACCAGGCCCGACCCTGCTTAGCTTCCGAGATCAGACGAAATCAGGTGCGTTCAGGGTGATGTGGCCATTGGCGATCAACACTACCACCCTCGACCCCTTTGAACTTGGCCATGGCAAAATGGCATCTCTGGAGAAACAAAAAGAAAGCCAACGAATAAAGGAAAAGCCAAAAGCCTACAGCACCTGGTATTCCCAGGCAGTCCCCCCTCCAGGTACTAACCAGGCCAAATCCTGTTTAGCTTCCAAGATCAGACCAGATTGAGCGCATTAAAGGTGATGTGGCCTTAGGCGATCACCACTGCCACCCTCGACCCTTTTGAATTTGGCCATGCCAAGATGGCACCTCAGGAGAAACAAAGAGAAAGCCAATGAATAAAGGAAAAGCCTAAAGCCTACAGCACCTGGTATTCCCAGGCTGTAGCGGAATGAACACAGTGTGGCTTGTGTTGAAAGAATGGCCATAATATTACTGTACAGTGTCCCTGAGGAAATATATAAAGATATATTGCAGATTGCTAGAATATGGCAGCAGTGTTTCATGGACACCTGCTAGTGGGGTGGGGTTTGTTTTTGTGAATAACTGCATTCCATTGTCCTATTGTTCCTGTCTGCCTTGTAAGCATATTTTGGGCGGTGTATTTGTGTGGAATCACTCGAAGAGGGAGGGGGTTTTGGAGAAGTGTAGATCTCTTGTGTTTTCAATAAACAATGCATTCTGAGTTGACTCCCAGCCTATGTGTCATCTAGTTCTTGGGAGGGAAGGATTGGATAACGGTACATTAGGCATTCACAGGGTACAGAAGTAAGTTACGGCCTGTATAGGCCCCAAAAATTAGCCCAAATGGGTTTACCTGACAGCTAAGAATGTAGTATTCTGTGACTGAAGGTACATTAGGCATTCACAGGATAAAGAAGTAAGTGTCGGCCATAAATGGCCCCAAAAATTAGCCCACATCAGTTTACCTGACAACTAAGAACGTAGTATTTGGTGGCTTGAGGTACATTAGGCATTCACACAGTATACAGAAGTGTCGGACTGTATAGGCCCCAAAAATTAGCTTACATGGGTTTAACTGACAGCAAGGAACGTAGTGTATTTAAAGGCTGGTGGTACATTAGGCATTCACAGTAGACAGAAGTAAGTGTCGGCCTTTATAGGCCCCAAACATTAGCTCACATGGGTTTAATTGACAGCAGAGAACGTAGTATTTGATGGCTGGAGGTACATTAGGCTTTCACAGGATACAGAAGTAAGTGTCAGCCTGTATAGGCCCCAAAACTTAGCTCACATGGGTTTAACTGACAGCAAAGAACATAGTGTATTTGATGGCTAGAGGTAAATTAGGCATTCACACAGGAGAAACAAAAAGAAAGCCAATGAATAACTTGAGGTGCCATCTTGCCATGGCCAAGTTCAAAGGGGGTCGAGGGTGGCAGTGGTGACCGCCTATGGCCTCATCACCTTGAACGCACCCGATCTTGTCTAATCTTGGAAGCTAAGCAGGGTCGGGCCTGGTTAGTACCTGGATGGGAGACCGCCTGGGAATACCAGGTGCTGTAGGCTTTTCCTTTATTCGTTGGATTTCTTTTTGTTTCTCCCGAGGTGCCATATTGCCATGGCCAAGTTCAAAGGGGTCGAGGTTGGCATTTGTGATCGCCTACGGCCACATCACCCTGAAAGCGCCCGATCTCATCGGATCTCAGAAGCTAAGCAGGGTCAGGCCTGGTTAGCAGCTGGATGGGAGACTGCCTGGAAATACCAGGTGCTGTAGGCTTTTGGCTTTTCCTTTATGTGTTTGCTTTCTTTTTGTTTCTCCTGAGGTGCCATCTTGCCATGGCCAAGTTCAAAGGGGTCGAGGGTGGCAGTGGTCATCGCCTATGGCCACATCACCCTGAACACGCCCAAGCTTGTCTGATCTCAGAAGCTAAGCAGGGTCGTGCCTGGTTAGAACCTGGATGGGAAACTGCCTGGGAATACCAGGTGCTGTAGGCTTTTGGCTTTTCCTTTATTCGTTGGCTTTCTTTTTGTTTCTCCTGAGGTGCCATCTTGCCATGGCAAAGTTCAAAGGGGTCGAGGGTGGCAGTGGTGATTGCCTACGGCCACATCACCCTGAACGTGCCCTATCTTGTCTGATCTTGGAAGCTAAGCAGGGTCGGGCCTGGTTAGTACCTCGATGGGAGACCGCCTGGGAATACCAGGTGCTGTAAGGCTTTTGGCTTTTCCTTTTTTTTTTTTTTTTAAATTTTGTAATATAACACGTGAGTATCAACAACAGAAAAGGTACAATTAAATACAGACATTATGCAAATTAGGGCAGGGCGGTCCAGAGTCAAAAGAGCATGGAAACTGATGGGGAATGTGAGAGTGGGGGAGAGTTCTTGGGCGAGTCCTGGAACGTAAATGTATATTGATCCATAGAGGGGTCGGATTTGGAGAAGGAGTACTTGACGTAATTGTCCCATTTCTGTAGAAATGATTTCCGTGAGGATGGGGCTGAAAAATCCGTGTTGAGGCGGTCAATGGAAAGAAGTGTGGAAAGCTCTTATCTGACCTGGGAAACTAAGGGGGGAGTTGTGTAGATCCAATTAGTTAGGATTCTCCTTCTGGCCACTAGAGATGTATAGAACTGTTCGCCGGCGAACAGTTCCCGGCGAACTTAGCATGTTCGCGTTCGCCGCTGCCGGCGAACATATGCGATGTTCGGTCCGCCCCCCATAAGACATCATTGAGGCAAACTTTGACCCTGAACTTTACAGTCAGCAGACACATTTCCAGCCAATCAGCGTACCTCCCTCCCACACCCTCCCACCTCCTATAAATAAGCAAGGGCAGCATCCATCTTAGATCATTCTGAAGCAGTGTGTGTAGTGAGAGTAGGGAGAGCTGCTGCTGCTGCTGCTGCTGCTGCTGTTAAGCTAGGGACAGTTAGTCAGTGTTCCTGGTCTTGCAGTGTTCTTGGTCCTCTACTGCTGTAATATCAGCACCCCAAAAAGCCCTTCTAAGGGCTGGTATTTGTGGTTTTTTTTTTATATATATATATATATATATATACCTAGCGTCCCCAAAAGCCCTTTTAAGGGCTGGTAATTGAGTTGTTTCTTCATATATATATATATCTATATCTATCTAGTGTCCCCAAAAGCCCTTTTAAGGGCTGGTAATTGAGGATTTTTTTATTTATATATATATATACATATATATATATATATATAGTGTCCCCAAAAGCCCTTTCAAGGGCTGGTAAGGTAATAGATTTTTTTCTTTATATATATATATATATATATATATATATATATATATATATATATATATATATATATATATATATATATATCTATTGTACACTGCAGTTGCCTGCCCGCTGTGTGTGAGAGGCCACAGACCTACCACAGACTGTACTGTGTGCACACCACACTCATTTCGGGTGGCACAGGCACAGTACCTGGCATTTTAAAAAATATTTTTTTTTTCTCTGTCATAATTGCAGTGAGTGCTGTGTCAGGTCCACAGAGTGCACTGTACCCACTGCAGTGCACTGCCCACCACTGATATATATACGTTGGCACAGCATCTTGTTGCAATAAATTGAAAAAAAAAAATATTTTTTATTATTGCAGTTGCCTGGGCTGCCAGTGACTGTCAGGTCCACAGAGTGTACTGTGCCCACTGCAGTGCCACTGTGTGCCCACCCACCACTGATATATAAGGTGGCACAGCAGCTTGCAAAGTAAAAAAAAATATATATTTTTTTAAATTGCAGTTGCCTGGGTGCCAGTGACTGCTGTCAGGTCCACAGAGAGTGTACTGTGCCACTGCCCACCCACCACTGATATATAAGGTGGCACAGCAGCTTGCAAAGTAAAAAAAATATATATATTTTTTTAAATTGCAGTTGCCTGGGTGCCAGTGACTGCTGTCAGGTCCACAGAGAGTGTACTGTGCCACTGCCCACCCACCACTGATATATAAGGTGGCACAGCAGCTTGCAAAGTAAAAAATATATATATATTTTTTTAAATTGCAGTTGCCTGGGTGCCAGTGACTGCTGTCAGGTCCACAGAGAGTGTACTGTGCCACTGCCCACCCACCACTGATATATAAGGTGGCACAGCAGCTTGCAAAGTAAAAAAATATATATATATTTTTTAAATTGCAGTTGTCTGGGTGCCAGTGACTGCTGTCAGGTCCACAGAGAGTGTACTGTGCCACTGCCCACCCACCACTGATATATAAGGTGGCACAGCAGCTTGCAAAGTAAAAAAAAATATATATATTTTTTAAATTGCAGTTGCCTGGGTGCCAGTGACTGCTGTCAGGTCCACAGAGAGTGTACTGTGCCACTGCCCACCCACCACTGATATATAAGGTGGCACAGCAGCTTGCACTCATAGTACAACAGTAACAACACATTAAAAAAAAAATGACAGGCAGAGGCAGGCCACCCCGCAAGGGCCGTCGTGGTCGTGGTGCTGTGATTTCCTTAGGCTCTAGAATAATGCCCAGTGTTCAGAGGCCACCACAGCCCCTGAACTCAAAAAATTCTGAGGCCATAGTTGACTGGCTTACACAGGACACCCAATCGTCTACAGCTTCCGCTTGGAACCTTAATGCACCATCCTCCTCCAGCTCAGCTTCGGGCACCTCTCAATTTACCACTCGCCAGCCCGCCGGCACCACCACCAACACTAGCACCACAGCCGCTTCACTTGATCCGTCAGAGGAGTTATTTTCACATCAGTTTGAAGAAATAAGTGATGCGCAACTATTAGTGCCAGAGGATGTAGATAACGGGGATATGTCTCAGTCAGGCAGCATTATACACATGGACGTACATTGTGATGATGATGATGTTGTACCTGCTGCTGCTGCCTTTGCTGAGTTGTCAAGTGAAGCGGCTGATGATGACGATGTGTCTGTGGATGTCACCTGGGTGCCTGCTCGAAGAGCAGAAGAAGAGGGGGAAAGTTCAGATGGGGAGACAGAGAGGAGGAGGAGACGAGTTGGAAGCAGGGGGAGGAGGTCATCGCAAGGAGCTAGTGGCGCAGTCAGACAGCATGTAGATTCGGCACCCGGGGTCAGCCAGACAGCACGCCAATCAACGCAAGCTGTTGCCACCACCAGAATGCCGTCCTTGCAAAGCTCAGCAGTGTGGCATTTTTTTTGTGTGTCTGCCTCTGATATCAGCGATGCCATTTGTAACCTGTGCCAAAAGAAACTGAGTCGTGGGAAGTCCAACACCCACCTAGGTACAACTGCTTTGCGAAGGCACATGATCTCACTTCACAAACGCCTATGGGATCAACACATGAGTAAAAGCAGCACACAAACTGAAAGCCACCATCCTCCTCCTGGTCCAGCATCTTCAGCCACGTTATCCACTGCTGTCCTCCATGCCCCCTATCAACAACCCGCCCCTCCGCCTCTCACCTTCAGCAGTTCCTGCTCGTCACCTGCCCACAGTCAGGTGTCTGTGAAGGAAATGTTTGAGCGCAAAAAGCCAATCTCGCAGAGTCACCCCCTTGCCCGGCGTCTGACAGCTGGCTTGTCGGAACTCTTAGCCCGCCAGCTTTTACCATACAAGCTGGTGGAGTCTGAGGCCTTCAAAAAATTTGTCGCTATTGGGACACCGCAGTGGAAGGTACCCGGCCGAAATTATTTTTCACAAAAGGCAATCCCCAACCTGTACTCTATTGTGGAAAAGGAAATCATGTCACGTCTGGCACACAGTGTTGGGGCAAGGGTCCATCTGACCACTGATAGCTGGTCTGCAAAGCACGGTCAGGGCAGGTATATAACGTACACTGCGCATTGGGTAAACCTGCTGGCGGCTGCCAAGCATGGAATGCGTGGCTCTGCTGCAGAGGAGTTGGTGACACCGCCACGACTTGCAGGCAGGCCTGCTGCCACCTCCTCTACTCCTCCTACTCCATCCTCTTTGCTAACCTCCTCGGCTGAGTCCTCTTCTGCTGTTGCGTCTTGCTCCACACCAACTGCACCCCCCCAGCTCCCCAGGGGCTATTCCACATGCCGGATACGACAGTGTCACGCTGTCTTGGGGTTGACTTGCCTGAAAGCAGTGAGTCACACCGGACCAGCACTACTGTCCGCCCTGAATGCACAGGTGGATCAGTGGCTGACCCCGCACCAACTGGAGATCGGCAAAGTGGTGTGTGACAACGGGAGCAATTTGTTGGCGGCATTGAATTTGGGCAAGTTGACACATGTGCCGTGCATGGCACATGTGTTGAATCTGATTGTGCAACGTTTTGTGCAGAAGTACCCAGGCTTACAGGACGTCCTCAAGCAGGCCAGGAAGGTGTGTGGCCATTTCAGGCGTTCCTACACGGCCATGGCGCACTTTGCAGATATTCAGCGGCGAAACAACATGCCAGTGAGGCGCTTGATTTGCGACAGCCCGACACGTTGGAATTCAACACTGCTAATGTTCGACCGCCTGCTCCAACAAGAAAAAGCGGTCAACGAGTATTTGTATGACCGGGGTGCTAGGACAGCCTCTGCGGAGCTGGGTATTTTTTTGCCACGCTACTGGACGCTCATGCGCAATGCCTGTAGGCTCATGCGTCCTTTTGAGGAGGTGACAAACCTAGTGAGTCGCACTGAAGGCACCATCAGCGACATCATCCCATATGTTTTTTTCCTGGAGCGTGCCCTGCGAAGAGTGCTGGATCAGGCCGTAGATGAGCGTGAAGAGGAAGAGTTGTGGTCACCATCACCACCACCAGAAACAGCCTTACCATCGATTGCTGGACCTGCGGCAACACTGGAAGAGGAGTGTGAGGAAGAGGAGTCAGAGGAGGAATGTGGCTTTGAGGAGGAGGAACACCAACCACAGCAGGCATCCCAGGGTGCTCGTTGTCACCTATCTGGTACCCGTGGTGTTGTACGTGGCTGGGGGGAAGAACACACCTTCAATGACATCAGTGAGGACGAGGAATTGGACATGAGTAGCTCGGCATCCAACCTTGTGCAAATGGGGTCTTTCATGCTGTCATGCCTGTTGAGAGACCCTCGTATAAAAAGGCTGAAGGAGAACGACCTGTACTGGGTGGCCACGCTACTAGACCCCCGGTATAAGCAGAAAGTCTGTGACATGTTACCCAATTACCGGCAGTCGCAAAGGATGCAGCAGCTACAAAATAAGTTAAAAACTATGCTCTACACAGCGTATAAGGGTGATGTCACAGCACAACGGGAATCCAACAGGGGAAGAGGTGAAAGTAATCCTCCTCCTACCACCACAACCACGCCGGCAAGGACAGGACGCTTTACAGACGTCTTGTTGATGGAGGACATGCGGAGCTTTTTTAGTCCTATGCATCGCCACAGCCCTTCGGGGTCCACCCTCAGAGAATGACTCGACCGACAGGTAGCAGACTACCTTGCCTTAACTGCAGATATCGACACTCTGAGGAGCGATGAACCCCTTGACTACTGGGTGTGCAGGCTTGACCTGTGGCCTGAGCTATCCCAGTTTGCCATTGAACTTCTGGCCTGCCCCGCTTCAAGTGTGCTGTCAGAAAGGACCTTCAGCGCAGCAGGAGGTATTGTCACTGAGAAGAGAAGTCGCCTAGGTCAAAAAAGTCTTGATTACCTCACGTTTATTAAGATGAATGAGGCATGGATCCCGAAGGGACTGACAGTGGGGGATGCATTTGACTAAAAAAGGCCTGGTGATGACTGAGATGCCTTGGCCTAAAAATGGTCCACACGCTGCTGTATATAATCATTCTCTGCATGCCGGATGACTTACGTGACGTCTCCGCCACCAACTACGGTTCAAGCAGCAATGTTTTAGTGCACTTTCTGCCTTAAAACCTCAATTTTTCAGGCCGCTGCGGCTGCAACAATACCTACTTTTTCATGCATGTGTACATGCCTAATTTTTCTGGCCTCTGGTGCTACACTGTGGCTGCAAAAAAACAAAAAACAAAAAAAAAGGCACATACATGTGTCAATTCCCCTTCGTGATCGTTACCTTGTCGTGGTGAAGGGGCTTGCGTATCACAATGAAGCGATCACCTCTAGGATTGTGTTGGCACACCCCAGATGATAAGGTCGTTGCTTCATTGTGTACAGACCAAAAGCGATCCGCAGGATAATTTTTCATAAAAAAAAACATTCATTTTCTTTCATTCTTTCTGCGGAGCTGGGTATTTTTTGGCCGCGTTACTGAATGCTCATGAACAATGGCTGTAGGCTCATGCGTCCTTTTGCGGAGATGACAACCCTGGTGGTCAGTCGAACCCAAGGCAACATCATCGACCTCATCCCATATGCGTTTTTTCTGGAGCGTGCCCTGCGAAGAGTACTGGATCAGGCTGTAGATGAGCATGAAGAGGAAGAGTTGTGGTCCTCATCACCACCAGAAGCAGCCTTGTCGTTGTCAATTGCTGGACCTGTGGCAACGCAGAGAGAGGAGTCTGAAGAAGAGAAGTCAGAGGAGGAAGGTGGCTTTGAGGAGGTGGAATACCAGCCACAGCAGGCGTCCCAGGGGGCTTGTTCTCACCTTTCGGGGACCCTTGGTGTTGTATGTGGCTGGGTGGAGGAAGAGACCTTCAATGATGTCAGTGAGGACAAGGAACGGGACATGGCTAGCTTGGTATCCAACCTTGTGCAAATTGGGAGTTTGCGGTTGTGCAAATGGACTGACTGACTGTTAAACGGGGAGTTTGGTCTGTCAGAGTTTGGTCTGTCACTGTGAAGCGGGCGACGGGCGTAACCCTTACACTACTTGACCGATAAAACATCATACCTGATCGTATTCACACACTGGATGTTTTAGTGCTGGTTTACACTGCCGCTACCACTAAAGTAGCGTCGCTTCCAGTGCGACTTTGGCGCGACTTAGCGCGACTTTGGCGCGACCTCATCGCGAGGTGACTTTTTATTTGGCCAATCACAATATCATGTTTTGTGACCGTCACCTAATTTCCTTTTCCTGTTTTTTGTTTTACATATTTCCCCATGTGTGCAGTGTTGTCTGTGTCATAGCTCAACTGATAGGCATGTTTGCCTTGGCATATCATATTTCAGCTTGCCAGAAAGAAAAAAAGACAGCTGGAAAGACACTGCATTAGTTTTCTACTAAAAATCATAAGAAAAATGCTGTTTTTTTTGGGTTGTGGACATACTACAGAGCTGAAACTTGACAGGTACACTTTTTAGACCCCCCAGACACTAAATACAAAAAATGACATGCCTGCCTAAAAAAATGCCCGATAAATGCCTGCAAGAGAAAAAGACAGCCGCAGAGAAGCCGTATTCCTGAAAATATAAGAAAAATGCTATTTTTTAGGGGTTCTGGACATGCTACAGAGCTGAAACTTGACAGGTACACTTTTGTGACACCCCAGACACTAAATACAAAAAATGACATGCCTGCCTAAAAAAATGCCCGATAAATGCCTGCAAGAGAAAAAGACAGCCGCAGAGAAGCCGTATTCCTGAAAATATAAGAAAAATGCTGTTTTTTAGGGGTTCTGGACATGCTACAGATCTGAAACTTGACAGGTACACTTTTGTGACCCCCCAGACACTAAATACAAAAAATGACATGCCTGCCTAAAAAAATGCCCGATAAATTCCTGCAAGAGAAAAAGACAGCCGCAGAGAAGCCGTATTCCTGAAAATATAAGAAAAATGCTGTTTTTTAGGGGTTCTGGACATGCTACAGAGCTGAAACTTGACAGGTACACTTTTGTGACCCCCCAGACACTAAATACAAAAAATGACATGCCTGCCTAAAAAAATGCCCGATAAATGCCTGCAAGAGAAAAGGCCAGCCGCAGAGAAGCCGTATTCCTGAAAATATAAGAAAAATGCTGTTTTTTAGGGGTTCTGGACATGCTACAGAGCTGAAACTTGACAGGTACACTTTTTAGACCCCCCAGACACTAAATACAAAAAATGACATGCCTGCCTAAAAAAATGCCCGATAAATGCCTGCAAGAGAAAAAGCCAGCCGCAGAGAAGCCGTATTCCTGAAAATATAAGAAAAATGCTGTTTTTTAGGGGTTCTGGACATGCTACAGAGCTGAAACTTGACAGGTACACTTTTTAGACCCCCCAGACACTAAATACAAAAAATGACATGCCTGCCTAAAAAAATGCCCGCTAAATGCCTGCAAGAGAAAAAGCCAGCCGCAGAGAAGCCATATTCCTGAAAATATAAGAAAAATGCTGTTTTTTAGGGGTTCTGGACATGCTACAGAGCTGAAACTTGACAGGTACACTTTTGTGACCCCCCAGACACTAAATACAAAAAATGACATGCCTGCCTAAAAAAATGCCCGCTAAATGCCTGCAAGAGAAAAAGCCAGCCGCAGAGAAGCCATATTCCTGAAAATATAAGAAAAATGCTGTTTTTTAGGGGTTCTGGACATGCTACAGAGCTGAAAATTGGCAGGTACACTTTTTAGACCCCCCAGACACTAAATACAAAAAATGACATGCCTGCCTAAAAAAATGCCCGCTAAATGCCTGCAAGAGAAAAAGCCAGCCGCAGAGAAGCCATATTCCTGAAAATATAAGAAAAATGCTGTTTTTTAGGGGTTCTGGACATGCTACAGAGCTGAAACTTCACAGGCACACTTTTTAGACCCCCCAGATGCTAAATCCAAAGAAATTTTTTATTTTTATTTTTTTTTAATTTTTCCAATAATTGGCTCTCTATCAAAAAATTATAATTTTTAAGAACTTTTTTTGCGTGATCCCTCTCCGGCATGCCACAGTCCAGGTGTTAGTCCCCTTGAAACAACTTTTCCATCACTATTGTGGCCAGAAAGAGTCCCTGTGTGTTTTAAAATTTGCCTGCCTATTGAAGTCTATGGCGGTTCGCCCGGTTCGCCGGTTCGCGAACATTTGCCGATGTTCGCGTTCGCCGTTCGCGAACCGCGAATTTTAGGTTCGCGACATCACTACTGGCCACCAGTAAACAGGTCAGGATCCACAGACGATGTGGCGAGGCAGGGGTGCTAGACCACTTTTGGAGGCGTTTGTCCCATTAACCGAACAGGAGCAATATAGGGTCTTTGGGTATGTGCCACTTCGTCACTTCCCTGATGAAGGTCAGTACCTGGTCCCAGAATGTCGTGATATAGGGACAGGACCAGAACTTGTGGCAAAGAGAAGGTCGTTCCGCGGAACATAACGGACAATTATGAGCATCCTGAATCGTTTTGTTTAGAGGTACATTAGGTATTCACACAGTATACAGAAGTAAGTGTCAGCATGTATAGGCCCCAAAAATTAGCTCACATGGGTTTACCTGACAGCTAAGTATGTAGTATTTGGAGGCTGAAGGTACATTAGGCATTCACAGGATACAGAAGTAAGTGTCGACCTGTATAGTCCCCAAAAATTAGCCCACATGGGTTTAACTGACAGCTAAGAACGTAGTATTCTGTGGCTCAAGGTACATTAGGCATTCACAGTATACAGAAGTAAGTGTTGGCCTTTATAGTCCCCAAAAATTAGCTCACATAGGTTTAACTGACAGCAAGGAACGTAGTATTTAAAGGATGGAAGTACATTAGGCATTCACAGGATATAGAAGTAAGTGTCGGCCTGTATAGGCCCCAAAAATTAGCTCACATGGGTTTAACTGACACCAAAGAACATAGTGTATTTGATGGCTGGAGGTACATCAGGCATTGACAGTATACAGAAGTAAGTGTCGGCCTGTTTAGGCCCCAAAAATTAGCTCACATAGGTTTAACTGACAGCAAAGAACGTATTATTGGATGGCTAGAGGTACATCAGGCATTCACACAGTATACAGAAGTAAGTGTCGGCCTGTATAGGCCCCAAAAATTAGCTCCCATGGGTTTACCTGACTGCTAAGAACGTAGTATTCTGTGGCTAAAGGTACATTAGGCATTCACAGGATGCAGAAGTAAGTAGAAAATGTTAGGTGCCGACCCTAAATGCCAGTAAGCCAAGAAAGGTCCTGCCACATCCCTAAGGACATATGAGAAAAAAGTGTATCAAGTGGTATTGGTGTTCCAATACACCAGACCCTAAATGAGCCCCACAGGGAACTGTGTATTCTGAGGAAACACCCAACCTGGGACTTTGTAGGCAGGAGTTACTTGGCATGAATAGATAAATAAAAGACCAATTTAAAATATAATGATTTTATTAATACATGTGTACAAAATTGTTAAAAAAGACACAGATGCAAAGGCATCAAAAGACAGTCAATATAGAAAATATGTAATACATAAAATTATGAACCATATCCTAGAGTAGTGGGGTCACCCAGGTCCAACATGTTTCGCCGACTCTGCAGACTCTGACTTAAAAAGGCTTTTTAGACACTTGGAGACCAAAATAAAGTCATTTTGACCAAAAACTTTTTTCAGGCCATTGGAGCCCAAATGGCCGGTTTTAGACAAATCAAGTCTAAAACCGGCTTTTTAAGGCTCTAAAAGACAAAAATACAGTAATTTTGCCAAAAAAAATTTCAGACCTTTGGTGACCAAATGCCGTTATTTTGACTAACAAAAGGTTTTTAGACACTTGGAGACCAAAATAGAGTAATTTTGACCAAAACATTTTTTTCAGGCCATTGGAGCCAAATGTCTAAAATCTTGTCTAAAACCGGCTTTTTAAGGCTCTAAAAGACAAAAATATAGTCATTTTGACTAAATTTTTTTTCTGACCTTTGTTGACCAAATGCAGTTATTTTGACTAAAAAAGGATTTTAAGACACTTGGAGACCAAAATAGAGTAATTTTGACCGAAAATATCTTTTCAGGCCATTGGAGCCCAAATGGCTAGTTTTAGACAAATCTTATCTAAACCCGGCTTTTTAAGGCTCTAAAAGACAAAAATACAGTAATTTTGACTAAAAAAATGTTCAGACCTTTGGTGACCAAATGCCGTTATTTTGACTAAAAAGGATATTTAGACACTTGGAGACCAAAATAGTCATTTTGACCAAAAAAATTTCAGGCCATTGAAGAGCAAAATGCAGTTATCTTGTCTAAAACTGGCTTTTTAAGACTCTAAAAGACAAAAATACAGTCATTTTGACTAAAAAAGTTTTTCAGACCTTTGGTGACCAAATGCAGTTATTTTGACTAAAAAAGGCTTTTTAGACACTTGGAGACCAAAATAGTTATTTTAACCAAAAAAAAATTTTAGGCCATTGGAGCCAAATGTCTAAAATCTTGTCTAAAACCGGCTTTTTAAGGCTCTAAAAGACAAAAATTGACAGCTAAGAACGTAGTATTCTGTGGCTGAAGGTACATTAGGCATTTACAGGATAAAGAAGTAAGTGTCGGCCATAAAAGGCCCCAAAAATTAGCCCAAATGGGTTTACCTGACAGCTAAGAACGTAGTATTCTGTGGCTGAAGGTACATTAGGCATTAACAGGATGAAGAAGTAAGTGTCGGCCATAAAAGGCCCCAAAAATTAGCCCACATCAGTTTACCTGACAACTAAGAACGTAGTATTTTGTGGCTGGAGGTACATTAGGCATTCACACAGTATACAGAAGTAAGTGTCGGACTGTATAGGCCCCAAACATTAGCTCACATGGGTTTAACTGACAGCACAGAACATAGTATTTGATGGCTGAAGGTACATTAGGCATTCACAGTATACAGAAGCAAGTGTCGGACTGTATAGGCCCCAAAAATTAGCTCACATGGGTTTAACTGACAGCAAAGAACGTAGTGTATTTGATGGCTGGAGGTACATTAGGCATTCACAGTAGACTGAAGTAAGTGTCGGCCTGTATAGGCCCCAAACATTAGCTCACATGGGTTTAACTGACAGCACAGAACGTAGTATTTGATGGCTAGAGGTAAATTAGGCATTCACACAGGAGAAACAAAAAGAAAGCCAACGAATAACCTGAGGTGCCATCTTGCCATGGCCAAGTTCAAAGGGGTCGAGGGTGGTAGTGGTGCTCGGCTACGGCCACATCACCCTGAACGCGCTCAATCTCGTCTGATCTCAGAAGCTAAGCAGGGTCGGGCCTGGTTAGTACCTGGATGGGAGACCGACTGGGAATACCAGGTGCTGTAGGCTTTTGGCTTTTCCTTTATTCGTTGGCTTTCTTTTTGTTTCTCCTGAGGTGCCATCTTGCCATGGCCAAGTTCAAAGGGGTTGAGGGTGGAAGTAGTGATCGCCTACGGCCACATCACCCTGAACACGCCCAATCTGGTCTGATCTCGGAAGCTAAGCAAGGTCGGGCCTGGTTAGTACCTGGATGGGAGACCGCCTGTGTAGCGGAGGAGTAGTTTAATCTACATGGGCTCTGCTGGTAGATAGGAAAACAGGTAATAATCCAACTAGGCAGGTACAGCATACAACAATCCAGGTAGCGTTATACAATCCTTCCCTCCCACTAGATACCAGGTGCTGTAGGCTTTTCCTTTATTCGTTGGCTTTCTTTTTGTTTCTCCTGAAGTGACATCTTGCTATGGCCAAGTTCAAAGGGGTCGAGGGTGGCAGTGGTGATCACCTATGGCTACATCACCCTGAACACACCCCATCTCGTCTGATCTTGGAAGCTAAGCAGGGTCAGGCCTGTTTAGTACCTGGATGGGAGACCGCCTGGGAATACCAGGTGCTGTAGACTTTTGGCTTTTGCTTTATTCGTTGGCTTTCTTTTTGTTTCTCCTGAGGTGCCATCTTGCCATGGCCAAGTTCAAAGGGGTCAATGGTGGCAGTGGTTATTGCCTATGGCCACATCACCCTTAACGCGCCCGATCTCGTCTGATCTCGGAAGCTAAGCAGGGTCAGGCCTGTAACCAGGATGGGAGACTGCCTGGGAATACCAAGTGCTGTAGACTTTTGGCTTTTGCTTTATTCGTTGGCTTTCTTTCTGTTTCTCCTGAGGTGCCATCTTGCCATGGCCAAGTTCAAAGGGGTCAATGGTGGCAGTGGTTATTGCCTATGGCCACATCACCCTGAACGCACCTGATTTCGTCTGATCTCAGAAGCTAAGAAGGGTCAGGCCTGGTTAGTACCTGGATGGGAGACCACCTGGGAATACCAGGTGCTGTAAGCTTTTGGCTTTTCCTTTATTCGTTGGCTTTATTTTTGTTTCTCCTAAGGAACCATCTTGCCATGACCAAGTTCAAAGGGGTCGAGGGTGGCAGTGGTGATCGCCTACGGCCACATCAACCTGAACGCGCCTGATCTTGGAAGCTAAGTAGCGTCAGGCCTGGTTAGTACCTGGATGGGAGACTGCCTGTGTAGCGGAGTAGTAGTTTAATCTACATTGGCTCCGCTGGTAAACAGGAAAACAGGTAATAATCCAACTAAGCAGGTACAGCATGCAACAATCCAGGTAGTGTTATACAATCCTTCCCTCCCAAGAACTGGGAGTCAACTCAGAATGCCTTTTTTTTTGAAAACACAAGAGATCTACACTCTGCCAAAACCCTCTCCCTCTTTGAGTCATTCCACACAAACACACATCCCATAATATGCTTACAAGGAAGACAGGAACAATAGGACAATGGAATGCCGGTATTCACAATAACAAACCCCACCCCACTAGCAGGGGTCTATGAAACACTGCTGCCATATTCTAGCAATCTGCAATATATCTTTATATATTTCCTCAGGGACACTGTTCAGTAATATTATGGTCATTCTTTCAACACAAGCCAGACTCTCAGCGTCCATTCCGCTACAGCCTGAGAATACCAGGTGCTGTAGGCTTTTGGCTTTTCCTTTATTCGTTGGCTTTCTTTTTGAGAAGTTTGTGTCGGCCTGTATAGGCCCCAAAAAATAGCTCACATGGGTTTAACTGACAGCAAAGAACGTAGTATTTGATGGCAAGAGGTACATTAGGCATTCACAGGATACAGAAGTAAGCGTCGGACTGTTTAGGCCCCAAAAATTAGCTCACATGGGTTTAACTGACAGCAAAGAATGTAGTATTGGATGGCTAGAGGTACAGCAGGCAGAGTCATTTTGACCAAAAAATGTTTTTCAGGCCATTGGAGCCAAATGTCTAAAATCTTGTCTAAAACCAGCTTTTTAATGCTCTAAAAGACAAAAATATAGTTATTTGGACTAAAAAAATTTCAGACCTTTGGTGACCAAATGCAGTTATTTTGACTACAAAAGGAGACCAAAATAGAGTCATTTTGACCAAAATTTTTTTTCAGGCCAAAAGTTTTTTTTCAGGCCATTTTTTTTCCAGACCATTTTGACCAAAAAATTTTTTCAGGCGATTGGAGCCCAAATAGCCAGTTTTAGACAAATCTCTAAGGCTCTAAAAGACAAAAATACATTCATTTTGACTAAATTTATTTTTCAGACCTTTGGTGACCAAATGCAGTTATTTATACTAAAAAGGGCTCTTTAGACACTTGGAGACCAAAATAGAGTCATTTTGACCAAAAAGATTTTCAGGCCATTGGAGCCAAAATGTCTAAAATCTTGTCTAAAACCGGCTTTTTAAAGCACTAAAAGACAAAAATACAGTCAATTTGAATACATTTTTTTCCAGACCTTTGGTGACCAAATGCATTTTGACTAGAAAAAGGATTTTTAAACACTTGGAGACCAAAATAGAGTCATTTTGACCAAAAAAAATTTTTTCAGGCTATTGGAGCTCTATTTTGGTCTCCAAGTGTCTAAAAAGCCTTTTAGAGTCTATAACTGCATTTAGTCACCAAAAGTCTGAAATTTTTTTTAGTCAAAATGAATGTATTTTTGTCTTTTAGAGCCTTAAAAAGTCGGTTTTAGACAAGATTTGTCTAAAACCGGCCATTTGGGCTCCAATGGCCTGAAAAAATGTTTTCGGTCAAAATGACTCTATTTTGGTCTCCAAGTGTCTAAAAGGCCTTTTTTTTAGTCAAAATAACTGCATTTGTTCACCAAAGGTCTGAAAAAAAACTTTAGTCAAAATGACTATATGTTTGTCTTTTAGAGCTTTAAAAAGCCGGTTTAAGACAAGATTTGTCTCAAACCGGCCATTTGGGCTCCAATGGCCTGAAAAGAAATTTTCGGTCAAAATGACTCTATTTTGGTCTCCAAGTGTCTAAAAAGCAATTTATAGTCAAAATAACTGCATTTGGTCACCAAAGGTCTGAAATTGTTTTTTTAGTCTAAATGACTATATTTTTGTCTTTTAGAGCCTTAAAAAGCCGGTTTTAGACAAGATTTTAGACATTTGAATCCAATGGCCTGAAAAAATGTTTTTTGGTCAAAATGACTCTATTTTGGTCTCCAAGTGTCTAAAAAGCCTTTTTCTAGTCAAATAACTGCATTTGGTCACCAAAGGTCTGAAAAAAAAGTATTCAAATTGACTGTATTTTTGTCTTTTAGTGCCTTAAAAAGTCGGTTTTAGACAAGATTTTAGACATTTGGCTCCAATGGCCTGAAAAAAATTCTTTGGTCAAAATTACTCTTTTTTGGTCTCCAGGTGTCTAAAAAGCTTTTCTTAGCCAAAATAACTGCATTTGGTCACCAAAGGTCTGACAAACTTTTTAGTCAAAAATGACTGTATTTTTGTCTTTTAGAGTCTTAAAAAGCTGGTTTTAGACACTGCACTTGGTCTCCAATGGTCTGAAATTTTTTTTGTCAAAATGAATGTATTTAGCATTCTGTGGCTGAAGGTACATTAGGCATTCACAGGATACAGAAGTAAGTGTCGGCCATAAAAGTCCCCAAAAATTAGCCTGACAGCTAAGAACGTAGTATTTGGTGGCTGAAGGTACATTAGGCATTCACAGGCTACAGAAGTAAGTGTCGGCCTGTAGAGGCCCCAAAAATTAGCCCACATGGGTTTAACTAAGAACGTAGTATTCTGTGACTGAAGGTAAGTGTCAGGTAAACCCATGTGGGCTAATTTCTGGGGCCTTTTATGGCCGACACTTACTTCTGTATCCTGTGAATGCCTAATGTACCTTTAGCCACAGAATACTACGTTCTTAGCAGTCAGGTAAATCCATGTGAGCTAATTTTTGGGGGCTATAGAGCCCGACACTTACTTCTGTATAATGTTTGAATGCCTGCTGTACCTCTAGCCATCCAATACTACATTCTTTGCTGTCAGTTAAACCCATGTGAGCTATTTTTTGGGGCCTATACAGGCCGACACAAACTTCTGAAAAAGAAAGCCAACGAATAGAGGAAAAGCCGAAAGCCTACAGCACCTGGTATTCCCAGGCTGTAGCGGAATGGACGCTGAGAGTGTGGCTTGTGTTGAAAGAATGATCATAATATTACTGAAAAGTGTCCCTGAGGAAATATATAAAGATATATTGCAGATTGCTAGAATATGGCAGCAGTGTTTTATAGACTCCTGATAGTGGGGTGGGGTTTGTTATTGTGAATACCAGCATTCCATTGTCCTATTGTTCCTGTCTGCCTTGTAAGCATATTATGGGATGTGTGTTTGTGTGGAATGACTCAAAGAGGGAGAGGGTTTTGGCAGAGTGTAGATCTCTTGTGTTTTCAATAAACAAGGCATTCTGAGTTGACTCCCAGCTTATGTGTCGTCTAGTTCTTGGGAGGGAAGGATTGTATAACACTACCTGGATTGTTGCATGCTGTACCTGCTTAGTTGGATTATTACCTGTTTTCTTGTCTACCAGCGGAGCCAATGTAGATTAAACTACTCCTCCGCTACACAGGCGGTCTCCCATCCAGGTACTAACCAGGCCTGATGCTGCTTACCTTCCGAGATCAAATCGGGCGCGTTCAGGGTGATGTGTCCATAGGCAATCACCACTGCCACCCTCGACCCCTTTGAACTTAGCCATGGCAAGATGGCACCTCAGGAGAAATGAAAAGAAAGCCAATGAATAAAGAAAAAGCCAAAAGCCTTCAGCACCTTATATTCCTAGGCGGTCTCCCATCCGGGTACTAACCAGGCCCGACCCCGCTTAGCTTCCGAGATCAAAAGAGATAGGGCACGTTCAGGGTGATGTGGCTGTACACAATCACCCCTGCCACTCTCGACCCCTTTGAACTCTGCCATGGCAAGATGGCACCTCAGGAGAAACAAAATGAAAGACAACGAATAAAGGAAAAGCCAAAAGGCTACAGCACCTTATATTCCTAGGCGGTCTCCCATCCAGGTACTAACCAGGCCCCACCCTGCTTAGCTTCTGAGATCAGACCAGATTGGGTGTGCTCAGGGTGATGTGGCCGTAGGCGATCACTACTTCCACCCTTTGACCCCTTTGAACTTGGCCATGGCAAGATGGCACCTCAGGAGAAACAAAAAGAAAGCCAACAAATAAAGGAAAAGCCAAAAGCCTACAGCACCTGGTATTCACAGGCGGTCTCTCATCCAGGTACTAACCAAGCCCGACACTGCTTAGCTTCCAAGATCAGACAAGATCAGGCGCATTCAGGGTGATGTGGCCGTAGGCGATCACCACTGCCACCCTCGACCCCTTTGAACTTGGCCATGGCAAGAGGGCACCTCAGGAGAAACAAAAAGAAAGCCAACGAATAAAGGAAAAGCCAGAAGCCTACAGCACCTGGTATTCCCAGGCGGTCTCTCATCCAGGTACTAACCAGGCCCGACCCTGCTTAGCTTCCAAGATCAGACGAGATTGGGCGCGTTAAAGGCGATGTGGCCGTAGGCGACCACCACTGTCACCCTCGACCCCTTTGAACTTGGCCATGGCAAGATGGCACATCAGGAGAAACAAAAAGAAAGCCAACGAATAAAGGAAAAGCCAGAAGACTACAGCACCTGGTATTCCCAGGAAGTCCCCCATCCAGGTACTAACCAGGCCCGACCCCGCTTAGCTTCCGAGATCAGACGAGATAGGGCATGTTCAGGGTGATGTGGATGCACACAATCACCCCCTGCCACTCTCGACCCCTTTGAACTCTGCCATGGCAAGATGGCACCTCAGGAGAAACAAAATGAAAGACAACGAATAAAGGAAAAGCCAAAAGGCTACAGCACCTTATATTCCTAGGCGGTCTCCCATCCAGGTACTAACCAGGCCCCACCCTGCTTAGCTTCTGAGATCAGACCAGATTGGGTGTGTTCAGGGTGATGTGGCCGTAGGCGATCACTACTTCCACCCTCGACCCCTTTGAACTTGGCCATGGCAAGATGGCACCTCAGGAGAAACAAAAAGAAAGCCAACAAATAAAGGAAAAGCCAAAAGCCTACAGCACCTGGTATTCCCAGGCGGTCTCTCATCCAGGTACTAACCAAGCCCGACCCTGCTTAGCTTCCAAGATCAGACGAGATCAGGCGCATTCAGGGTGATGTGGCCGTAGGCGATCACCACTGCCACCCTCGACCCCTTTGAACTTGGCCATGCCAAGATGGCACCTCAAAAGAAAAAAAAGAAAGCCAACGAATAAAGGAAAAGCCAAAAGCCTACAGCACCTGGTATTCCCAGGCTGTAGCGGAATGGACACTGAGAGTGTGGCTTGTGTTGAAAGAATGACCATAATATTACTGAACAGTGTCCCTGAGGAAATATATAAAGATATATTGCAGATTGCTAGAATATGGCAGCAGTGTTTCATAGACCCCTGCTAGTGGGGTGGGGTTTGTTATTGTGAATACCTGCATTCCATTGTCCTATTGTTCCTGTCTGCCCTGTAAGCATATTATGGGATGTGTGTTTGTGTGGAATGACATGAAGAGGGAGGGGGTTTTGGCAGAGTGTAGATCTCTTATGTTTTCAATAAACAAGGCATTCTGAGTTGACTCCGAGCCTATGTGTCGTCTAGTTCTTGGGAGGGAAGGATTGCATAACACTACCTGGATTGTTGCATGCTGTACCTGCCTAGTTGGATTAGTACCTGTTTTCCTGTTTACCAGCAGAGCTAATGTAGATTAAACTACTCCTCTGCTATACAGGAGGTCTCCCATCCAGGTACTAACCAGGCCCGACCCTGCTTAACTTACAAGATCAGACGAGATTTCGTGCTTTCAAGGTAATGTAGCCGTTGGCGATCACCATTGCCACCCTTGACCCCATTAAACCCGGCCATGGCCAGATGGCACCTCAGGAGAAACAAAAAGAAAGCCAACGAATAAAGGAAAAGCCAAAAGCCTACAGCACCTGGTATTCCCAGTCGGTCTCCCATCCAGGTACTAACCAGCCCGACCCTGCTTAGCTTCAGAGATCAGACCAGATTGGGCGCGTTCAGGGTGATGGGGCCGTAAGCGATCACAATTGCCACCCTCGACCCCTTTGAACTTGGCCATGGCAAGATGGCACCTCAGGTTATTCGTTGGCTTTCTTTTTGTTTCTCCTGTGTGAATGCCTAATTTACCTCTAGCCATCAATGTAAACTGGAAAGAGCTTCAATTTTAGAAAAAACTAATATGTACACATATATATGCATAAATGTATGTTGTATTAAAATGTATATGAGTACTGTGATCAATTTAAAGAGACCGTGAATGGGATAAAAATATGTAACGTGATAAATGAAAATCTGTTGTGTGTGTGAAAAAATATATATGTATGATGTGAACATGCAGTAAGGTATGTATATTGAATATGTATGTGAAATGTGTAATGTGACAAAAGCAAAAACAAAAAATCAAAATGAAATAAAATAAAATAAAATAAAATAAAATAAAAATAAATAAAAATAAATATAAATATAAATATAAAAATAAATATAAAAATAAAAATAAATATAAAGGTGAAAATAGTGAAAAATGAAATAAAAAGTATGTGAAAAATATAAATGTGTAAAATGTGATGTGTGTGTGTGATGGAACATGTGAAAAAATATAGAATAGTGATTTAAAGAAAAATTCTAAAATCACGTGATGAATGGTGAAAAGTGATAATGAAAGAATATATACTGGTAACAAAAAATTAATTAAACTGATGGTGAATTACCATCCAGTACAATAAATAAAATTTCAGTATATCTAAATAATACATAAAAAGTGGATGACCACATTATCGTTAAGTACATATTGTAAATGTGTCTATGTCAAGATACAAATATCTGTTAATGTAACCATAGATTTAACGACATGGAAACGTATATATGATGGTTTACAGACATAAATATAAAAGGAAAGACACTTTCAAAACATATATCGGCATGTGTATGTTCCAAATGCGCAATGTGTGCATGCTCGTTACGGAAGAGTCCCCGATCCGATCAGATCAAAAAACCCCATAGGATAATAGAGCCCAAAGATATTGTTAATGCAAATAGTTTTGCTTCTTATATAATGACTGGTAAAAAACTTTTACAAATATCTGTACATAGATAAAAGCAATATAAAGCATATTCCAGTGGTGCTCCAAATAATCCTATAAAAGGCTAAAGAACATGATCAATTGGGTGTATATTGAAAAAAGAAAAAAGAAAAACGATCACTGTAACTGATCGGATGAGGGGCCAAATCCCGAACGAGAAAAACAATGGAATATCCTCTTAAAACCAGTCGGTACGATATTCAATGTAATTGATGAAAATTCATACAGATACAGATGTATACATGGAAACAAATATATGTAAATATAATGGTACATCCGATCTATAGTGTAAAGAGTCAGATTTGCAACAAATGCGGAAACCATTAATGTAGAATCCGCATGAATTGCAAAAACGGACCAGGCAAACATATGACTAAATATAGTATATAAAGACGAATGAACTTCCACAAATGGAAAGAACCAGATGATGTTGGATATGGGCCCTCTAAGATTTCATAAAGGATGGTGGCAAGCCGGGAGAGATGTCACCCATAAAAATGGGTGACATCCCATTCCCAGTTTAACCCCTGAGGCATCCGAGTATGAAGCCTGAAGATCCACAGAACTTCACTTTTACATAAAAGTCGGAAAACATCTCCACCTCTAGGGGGTCTAGTGATGTGGTCAATTACTTGGATCTGTACCAGGGACATATCACCATCATGACTGTTGTTAAAATGTTTCGCTATATTAGTCGATTTACAAGTACGTATGTCACTGAGATGCTCCCTGAATCGGTCTTTTAATTTTCGGGTAGTTCTACCCACATACTGAATAGAACATGCTTTACATGTGATTAAATAGATCAAATATTTTGTGTTGCAGTTGAAGAAATTTTTTATATTGTAAACTTTACTGTCATAGGTGGAGACAAATGTGTCTCTGGGGATGATATGAGGACAGGTAATACAATCTGTCATGCCGCATCTAAAATTTCCTTTACAGTACAGCCATGTTTTCGATGTATTGGATTTTGTGGACATATATAAACTGGGTGATAGGGAATTGCCTAAGGTTGCAGCCCTCTTGGCCACTATATTTACCCCATTTTCGAGAATATTGGCACAGATATCGTCTGTATATAAAGTTGGTAGATATTTATAAATAATATTTTTTATTTTATTAAATTCTAAACTATAGGGCAAGGACAGTGTGACCAAGGGGGACTTATTTTCAGGGTTTCTGGAAGCAGTTTTGTATTTAAACATATTTTTGTTATGTTTTTTGTTTTTGCGAGGACATCCAATGCTAGCATCATGAGCGGCATCGGAGGTCACACCTGGGACTATGTGTGACAAGTCCTCCGAGGCCACTGACGATAGGAGTTCAGGGCGGCTTTTATTTAAAGCAATGAAGTAAGCCCTGTCTAGCATCCATTTGGGATATCCTCGTTCTAAGAAACGATGATATAGTAAAGATGCCTGTATTTTGAACTCTGACAAGTCACTGCATATTCTCCGTACTCTAAGAAATTGCCCAACAGGAATTCCTTTCACTGTATGTATTGGATGACTGGAGCGTGCATGCAGTAAACTGTTTCCAGATAGTGGCTTTCTATAGAGATTTGACGTGACTCTGTTATCAACATGACCCAAAGCCACATCCAAAAACTCTATTGTATCCATATTTTTTGTACCTGTAAACCTCAGATTATAAGGATTGTCATTCAAATATGTTAAAAAGCTATCCAAATCAACTTCTCTATGGCAGATAAAGATCAGATCGTCCATATAACGATAGTATAGAGCGATCTATTCCTTCATCAATAATTCATAATTCATAGTTTGAAGGTAGATTGCCTGTATACTAGTTACCATTTAGCCTATAACAAATGAGTTCATGTGTTTTTATCTGTATTTTCTTTTTGAGAGGCCTTTTTAATATGTTTTTATTTAAGAACATGTATTTTAGATTTATGATTGGTAATATTGCTAATATATCTTTTATGTATTAGTGTTGTATTTGGCGGTGTGGTCGGAGTCTCCCGATTTTTTTATTTCTGCTGAGAGATGGCGCCGGTTTCCACTGTGGTCCATTGTGACCATCTAATCATGCAAAGCTAATGGATACTTGTGTGTTTAGCTCAATTGGGCTTACATATGCTGTATCCATCTGCATAAGATTTATTTTGCACTGAATATTGTATGAGTGCTAATATTGGTCTTGATTGACTCTTAATGTGACATCCGGTTAATGTTTGGTTCCGGACGTTGGTACGCACGTGAACCGCATTCTAAGTCCGGATGTCTCTTCTCGTGAAATGCCGCTTGCGGTCGCTGACACGCAAGTGTCTTTCTTCCAGGATCCGGGACCTGTCTATTGCCCCGCCTATCCGTCTCCGTCAGCGCATAAATTGTAGACGTTCACTGCAGGCCACACCCCCTGACGATGTCAGTCTCTGATGAAACGCGTAGGAGGAGCCTGCGTTGCGTCACGCTGAGAACACGGAGGGGACGTGGCGGCCATTTTTTCGGCAGGAATCGAGCCTCGAGGACACCCTGATTTAAACACGCCATACAAACTACAGCCAAATGTGAGTTGCCACTTTGAGAATTGCGTCCAATATAGTTGTTTAATGGTACTACACTATGGCAGTTGTTTCCCTCTTTACATGTTATAACTATCTGTGAGGAAGTGGACGTGATCAGAGAGTGAGTCGGTGCAGGATTTGCCAGTGGAGGTTGAAATATGCTGTTTTTGATCTCAGTCATGGGAATCAAATCATTGTGGTAAGAGGCCAACCTTTACCTTTGGTGGTGGTACTTCCTGCACGGGGATATCGGTGTTTGGAGTGTCCTTAGAAGCACCTTAACTTACTTCTGTATACTGTGTGAATGCCTAATGTACCTCCAGCCACCAAATACTACGTTCTTAGTTGTCAGGTAAACTGATGTGGGCTAATTTTTGGGGCCTTTTATGGCCGACACTTACTTCTTTATCCTGTTAATGCCTAATGTACCTTCAGCCACAGAATACTATGTTCTTAGCTGTCAGGTAAACCCATTTGGGCTAATTTTTGGGGCCTTTTATGGCCGACACTTACTTCTTTATCCTGTAAATGCCTAATGTACCTTCAGCCACAGAATACTACGTTCTTAGCTGTCAATTTTTGTCTTTTAGAGCCTTAAAAAGCCGGTTTTAGACAAGATTTTAGACATTTGGCTCCAATGGCCTGAAAATTCTTTTTGGTTAAAATAACTATTTTGGTCTCCAAGTGTCTAAAAAGCCTTTTTTAGTCAAAATAACTGCATTTGGTCACCAAAGGTCAGAAAAAAAATTTAGTCAAAATGACTATATTTTTGTCTTTTAGAGCCTTAAAAAGCTGGTTTTAGACAAGATTTTAGACATGTGGCTAAAAGAGGCAGTGAAATATTTAGGGACATATATATCAGCAGACCTGTCAAGGATAGTCGACCTGAATTTGCTCCCTCTGGTCAAGGAGACAAGGAGACTTCTTGACCAATGGGAGGGGGGACTCCAGTCTTGGTTTGGGAGGGGGAACCTAATACAAATGAACATCTTACCAAAATATTTATATTTGAAGCGAGCTCTGCCTATCAAAATATCGAATAGCTTCTTTAAAACCATACATGGAATGTTTACTAGATATATCTGGGCCAAAAAGGAGCCACACATAGCTCGTAATAGCTTAACTTTGCCTAAGCATATGGGAGGACTTGCGATCCCAGATCTATGTAGATACTATCATGCCATACAGCTAAATAGAATAATAGATTGGTGGCACCATTCGGAAATGAAGATTTGGGTTCAAATAGAACAGGCACAGACTGCAGTGTCCTTAAAGAGAGCGTTATGGTGCTATCAGAGTCTCCCTAAGACATTAAAAACACACCCATTGATAGGAAATACTATAAAGATAGGTAATCAGCAATCCCTGAGGCAAAAGTTAACAACAATAGATTTCCCTTTATATCCTATATTGGGGAACCCAAACTTTATCCCAGGACTGGATAGACAGTATTTCAAAAAACTACGAGAATCCTGACAAGTAAGTGTAAAAACGTTTGCGAATCAGAGGAGCTGGCCCTCGATCCCTAATTTAACAGATAGGAACGGACCATTTGGCCTCCCCCTTTGGGAGGCGCTCCAGGTACGACATTTCTTGGAGTCGCTCCCAAGGCCGGAGAAATTTGTAAAACCGTTGACAAACTTTGAGAGGCTATGTGAGAAGGGGGAGAGTAGTGGACGTGTCCTCTCTATGCTATATAAAAATGATGAATACCCCAATAGAACAACAGAAATTAAATTGAATGGAAAAGTGGAAATCAGATTTAAATAGGGATATAACAATAGCACAGGTACAGAGAATATGTAGGTTAACATTCGGGCCAACAAAGTGCACTAAAATTCAGGAAACAAATTATAAGATCTTAACCAGATGGTATAATACACCAGATAAATTACATAAGTGGTATCCCCAGGAATCTGATAGGTGCTGGAGATGTGGGGAGGGAGAGAGTACGTTGTACCATATTTTCTGGAATTGCCCAGATATAAAGAAATACTGGTCTGAAGTAGGGGGTATAATTCAGAAAATAACGGATTATAGAATTGAGGGAGATGCAGCCTTTTGCCTCTTGCAGATATTGGGGCTATCAAGGAAGAAATATGAAAGATCGATATTACCTCATATGATGAATGCTGCAAGAGCATGCATACCGCAATACTGGAGGAGGACAAATCCCCCCTCAGTATCTGAATGGGCACGGAAATTAGAGCATATAAATAAAATGGAGGATTTAGTACTTTCCTCACAAAACAAATACGAACAATATAAGGCGATATGGGGTATCTGGAACTTATTTACGACCTCGGATGAGGGGAAACAACTTCTCCACTTAGCACCCTAAAATATGAGCTTGGGGGACTAGACTACAAAGGTTCAGCGTTTTGGAGGCCCTGGTTGAGGGAGGAGAGGGGGAGGGGGGGAGAGGGGGAGGAGAAAATTTTTTTAAAATATGTTTATTTTTTGTTTTTTTTGTGAGTGGATGTTTGTCTGATAGTATGAGTGAGGGAAGGGGGGGAGGGTAGGGAGGGAGGGGAAAAAAGTGGAAAGGAGAAAAGAATAGTGTAGGAGACGGAAAGATGAACTCCATAGCTGTCTTCTCGGAAGACACAATACAGAGGTAGATTAAAGGGGGCAGCAGTGATGTTTGGAGAGGAAGGGAGAGGGAAGAGTGAAAAGGAAGATTGGGTAAGAGCCTTGCGATCTGGACAAACTGTTTCCTCGTCAAGGATTTTTTTCTCTTTCTTATTGCGGGCACTATTGGTACCCTGGAAAATGATGAATATTTCTTTGAATGTGAACACATTGTGTACTGGGAAGAGGATGGGGGCTTGTATTGTGGTTCTCGTTCTCTTTTTGTTTATGCCTTGGAGGTATATATTATACTTTGTGTTGTAATTCTCCTTGAAATTGAAATAAAGAACAATAAATCCAAAAAAAAAAAAAAGAAAGCTAAGAACATAGTATTCTGTGGCTGAAGGTACATTAGGCATTCACGGGATACAGAAGTAAGTGTCGGCCTGTATAACCCCAAAAAATTAACCCACATGGGTTTAATTGACAGCTAAGAACGTAGTATTCTTTGGCTGAAGGTACATTAGGCATTCACTGGATACAGAAGTAAGTGTCGGCCATAAAAGGCCCCAAAAAATAGCCCACATGGGTTTACCTGACAGCTAAGAATATAGTATTCTGTGGCTGATGGTACATTAGGCATTTACAGGATAAAGAAGTACGTTTCGGCCATAAAAGGCCCCAAAAAAGTAGCCCAAATGGGTTTACCTGACAGCTAAGAACGTAGTATTCTGTGGCTGAAGGTACATTAGGCATTCACAGGATAAAGAAGTAAGTGTCGGCCATAAAAGGCCCCAAAAATTAGCCCACATCAGTTTACCTGACAACTAAGAACGTAGTATTTGGTGGCTGGAGGTACATTAGGCATTCACAGGGTACAGAAGTAAGTTTCGGCCTGTATAGGCCCCAAAAATTAGCCCAAATGGGTTTACCTGACAGCTAAGAATGTAGTATTCTGGTGGTACATTAGGCATTCACAGTAGACAGAAGTAAGTGTCGGCCTTCATAGGCCCCAAACATTAGCTCACATGGGTTTAACTGACAGCACAGAACGTAGTATTTGATGGCTGGAGGTACATTAGGCTTTCACAGGATACAGAAGTAAGTGTCAGCCTGTATAGGCCCCAAAACTTAGCTCACATGGGTTTAACTGACAGCAAAGAACATAGTGTATTTGATGGCTAGAGGTAAATTAGGCATTCACACAGGAGAAACAAAAAGAAAGCCAACGAATAACTTGAGGTGCCATCTTGCCATGGCCAGATGTGGCAGGGGTGATCGCCTACGGCCACATCACCCTGAACGCACCCGATCTTGTCTAATCTTGGAAGTTAAGCAGGGTCGGGCCTGGTCAGTACCTGGATGGGAGACCGCCTGGGAATACCAGGTGCTGTAGGCTTTTGGCTTTTCCTTTATTCGTTGGCTTTCTTTTTGTTTCTCCTGAGGTGCCATCTTGCCATGGCCAAGTTCAAAGGGGTCGAGGGTGGCAGGGGTGATCGCCTACGGCCACATCACCCTGAACGTGCCCTATCTCGTCTGATCTCAGAAGCTAAGCAGGGTCGGGCTTGGTTAGTCCCTTGATGGGAGACCGCCTGGGAATACCAGGTGCTGTAAGGCTTTTGGGTTTTCCTTTTTTTTTTTTTTATTTAAAATTTTGTAATATAACACGTGAGTATCAACAACAGAAAAGGTACAATTAAATACAGACATTATGCAAATTAGGTCACTCATAGTATGGGTAACCTGAACTGGGGAAGGGCAGGGTGGGGGGAGGGGGGTCCAGGGTAAAAAGAGCATGGAAACTGATGGGGAATGTGAGAGTGGGGAAGAGTTCTTGGGCGAGTCCTGGAACGTAAATGTATATTGATCCATAGAGGGGTCGGATTTGGGGAAGGAGTACTTGACGTAATTGTCCCATTTCTGTAGAAATGATTTCCGTGAGGATGGGGCTGAAAAAAACGTGTTGAGGCGGTCAATGGAAAGAAGTGTGGAAAGCTCTGATCTGACCCAGGAAACTAAGGGGGGAGTCGTGGAGATCCAATTAGTTAGGATTGTCCTTCTGGCCACCAGTAAACAGGTCAGGATCCACAGACGATGTGGCGAGGCACACTTTTGGAGGCGTTTGTCCCAGTAACCGAACAGGAGCAATATAGGGTCTTTGGGTATGTGCCACTTCGTCACTTCCCCGATGAAGGTCAGTACCTGGTCCCAGAATGTCATGATATAGGGACAGGACCAGAACTTGTGGCAAAGAGAAGGTCTTTCCGCAGAACATAACGGACAATTATGAGCATCCTGAATAGTTTTGTTTAGAGGTACATTAGGCATTCACACAGTATACAGAAGTAAGTGTCGGCATGTATAGGCCCCAAAAATTAGCTCACATGGGTTTACCTGACAGCTAAGTATGTAGTATTTGGAGGCTGAAGGTACATTAGGCATTCACAGGATACAGAAGTAAGTGTCGGCCTGTATAGTCCCCAAAAATTAGCCCACATGGGTTTAACTGACAGCTAATAACGTAGTATTCTGTGGCTGAAGGTACATTAGGCATTCACAGGATACAGAAGTAAGTGTCAGCCTGTATAGGCCCCAAAAATTAGCTCACATGGGTTTAACTGACAGCAAAGAACGTACTGTATTTGATGGCTGGAGGTACATTAGGCATTTCCAGTATACAGAAGTAAGTGTCGGCCTTTATAGACCCCAAAAATTAGCTCACATAGGTTTAACTGACAGCAAGGAACGTAGTATTTAAAGGATGGAATTACATTAGGCATTCACAGGATACAGAAGTAAGTGTCGGCCTGTATAGGCCCCAAAAATTAGCTCACATGGGTTTAACTGACACCAAAGAACGTAGTGTATTTGATGGCTGGAGGTACATCAGGCATTGACAGTATACAGAAGTAAGTGTCGGCCTGTTTAGGCCCCAAAACGTAGCTCACATGGGTTTAACTGACAGCAATGAACGTATTATTGGATGGCTAGAGGTACATCAGGCATTCACACAGTATACAGAAGTAAGTGTCGGCCTGTATAGGCCCCAAAAATTAGCTCACATGGGTTTACCTAAAAACGTAGTATTCTGTGGCTAAAGGTACATTAGGCATTCACAGGATGCAGAAGCAAGTAGAAAATGTTAGGTACCGACCCTAAATGCCAGTAAGCCAAGAAAGGTCCTGCCACATCCCTAAGGACATATGAGAAAAAAGTGTATCAAGTGGTATTGGTGTTCCAATACACCAGACCCTAAATGAGCCCCACAGGGAACTGTGTATTCTGAGGAAACACCCAACCTGGGACTTTGTAGGCAGGAGTTACTTGGCATGAATAGATAAATAGAAGACCAATTTAATATATAATGATTTTATTAATACATGTGTACAAAATTGTTAAAAAAGACACAGATGCAAAGGCATCAAAAGACAGTCAATATAGAAAATATGTGATAAATAAAATTATGAGCCATATCCTAGAGTAGTGGGGTCACCCAGGTCCAACATGTTTCGCCGACTCTGCAGACTCTGACTTAAAAAGGCTTTTTAGACACTTGGAAACCAAAATAGAGTCATTTTGACCAAAAACTTTTTCAGGCCATTGGAGCCCAAATGGCCTGTTTTAGACAAATCGAGTCTAAAAATGGCTTTTTAAGGCTCTAAAAGACAAAAATACAGTCATTTTGACAAAAAAAATTTCAGACCTTTGGTGACCAAATGCCGTTATTTTGACTAACAAAAGGTTTTTAGACACTTGGAGACCAAAATAGAGTCATTTTGACCAAAACATTTTTTTCAGGCCATTGGAGCCAAATGTCTAAAATCTTTTCTAAAACCGGCTTTTTAAGGCTCTAAAAGACAAAAATATAGTCATTTTGACTACATTTTTTTTCTGACCTTTGGAGCAAATGCAGTAATTTGACTAAAAAAGGATTTTAAGACACTTGGAGACCAAAATAGAGTAATTTTGACCGAAAATATCTTTTCAGGCCATTGGAGCCCAAATGGCCAGTTTTAGACTAATCTTGTCTAAACCCAGCTTTTTAAGGCTCTAAAAGACAAAAATACAGTCATTTTGACTAAAAAAATGTTCAGACCTTTGGTGACCAAATGCCGTTATTTTGACTAAAAAAGGATTTTTAGACACTTGGAGACCAAAATAGTCATTTTGACCAAAAAAATTTCAGGCCATTGGAGAGCAAAATGCAGTTATCTTGTCTAAAACTGGCTTTTTAAGACTCAAAGACAAAAATACAGTCATTTTGCCTAAAAAAGTTTTTCAGACCTTTGGTGACCAAATGCAGTTATTTTGACTAAAAAAGGCTTTTTAGACACTTGGAGACCAAAATAGTTATTTTAATCAAAAAAAATTTCAGGCCATTGGAGCCAAATGTCTAAAATCTTGTCTAAAACCGGCTTTTTAAGGCTCTAAAAGACAAAAATTGACAGCTAAGAACGTAGTATTCTGTGGCTGAAGGTACATTAGGCATTTACAGGATAAAGAAGTAAGTGTCGGCCATAAAAGGACCCAAAAATTAGCCCAAATAGGTTTACCTGACAGCTAAGAACGTAGTATTCTGTGGCTGAAGGAACATTAGGCATTAACAGGATAAAGAAGTAAGTGTCGGCCATAAAAGGCCCCAAAAATTAGCCCACATCAGTTTACCTGACAACTAAGAACGTAGTATTTGGTGGCTGGAGGTACATTAGGCATTCACACAGTATACAGAAGTAAGTTAAGGTGCTCCTAAGGACACTCCAAACACCGATATCCCCGTTCAGGAAGTACCACCACCAAAGGTAAAGCTTGGCCTCTTACCACAATGATTTGACCCCCATGACAGAGATCAAAAACAGCATATTTCAACCTCCACTGGCAAATCCTGCACCGGCTCACTCTCTGATCACTTCCACTTCCTCACAGATAGTTATAACATGTAAAGAGGGAATCAACTGCCATAGTGTAGTACCATTAAACAACTTTATTGGACACAATTCTCAAAGTGGCAACTCACATTTGGCTGTAGTTTGTATGGCGTGTGTAAATCAGGGTGTCCTCGAGGCTCGATTCCTGCTGAAAAAATGGCCGCCGCGTCCCCTCCGTAGCTCCTCCTACGCGTTTCGTAAGAGACTGACGTCATCAGGGGGTGTGGCCTGCAGTGAACGTCCACAATTTATGCGCTGACGGAGACGGATAGGCGGGGCGATAGACAGGTCCCGGATCCCGGAAGAAAGACACTTGCGTGTCAGCGACCGCAAGCGGCATTTCACAAGAAGAGACATTAGAATGCGGTTCACGTGCGTACCAACGTCCGGAACCAAACATTAACCGGATGTAACATTAAGAGTCAATCAAGACCAATTTTAGCACTCATACAATATTCAGTGCAAAATAGATCTTATGCAGATGGATACAGCATATGTAAGCCCAATTGAGCTAAACACACAAGTATCCATTAGCTTTGCATGATTAGATGGTCACAATGGACCACAGTGGAAACCGGTGCCATCTCTCAGCAGAAATAAAAAAATCGGGAGACTCCGACCACACCGCCAAATACAACACTAATACATAAAAGATATATTAGCAATATTACCAATCATAAATCTAAAATACATGATCTTAAATAAAAACATATTAAAAAGGCCTCTCAAAAAGAAAATACAGATAAAAACACATGAACTCATTTGTTATAGGCTAAATGGTAACTAGTATACAGGCAATCTACCTTCAAACTATGAATTATGAATTATTGATGAAGGAATTGATGTCCCAATCAATATTGAGGGGCATAGGATTTGAGGCGGTAAATCCAACTGGTCTCCAACTGGGAGACCCCTCTCGTCAGATTGCTACCCCTCCAATTACCCGGGAATTTATCAATCCCCATAAAAATAGTGCCACTAGGATCTTTATTATGGCAGAGAGCATAGTGCCTTGGCGCGCTATGTTTAGGGAAAGCTTTTATAATATTAGCCACATGCTCGTTTAACCGTACGTGCAGCTTGCGTATCGTGCGGCTCACGTATTCCAAACCACATGGGCAACGCAAAAGATACACGACATAGCGTGTAGAGCATGTAATGAATGGGCCAGGAGAAACAAAAAGAAAGCCAAAGAATAAAGGAAAAGCCAAAAGCCTACAGCACCTGGTATTCCCAGGCGGTCTCCCATCAAGGTACTGTTGCCATATGGGGTTTAGGCGTAATTTCTTTTACCGTGTTGTGATGATGAGGAGATTATGTATAAATCTCCATTGTAGAGATTGTAAATATTTATGTAAATATATACAGGTATGATATATTGAGTTTTGGATTTTACATTTAGTTGAGAGATGATTGTCACTTATATAAAGTGGTGTGACTTCCAGTTGGCACTCAGTTAAAGGAACCGGTTTAACCAGTCCATTTAAAATGCAGGCAACTGCTGTTTACATATAAACAACTACGGATAGTATTACCTGTGATTACATTTTTGGAAGCGAGACTTTTTGGAGCCAGGGCACCCCAGGTATTATTATACAGGATTTATAGGAGTGAATCCCCCCCCCCCCCACAGAAAAAGGAGTGGTTAGAAAGAGGCGTAACTATGGGAGGGGGAAATGGTCCAATCTGGGAAGAGATATGCCCACAGGAAGTGACAAGCAAGATAGCTGAACCAATGAGAATGGCCCTATACAAGGCTATGGGATATGGGTCTATATTAGGTTCGGTGAGACAGGGTGACTTCCTGTTTTGGCATGGGAGAGCGAGAGCCAGCACTAGAGGTAATTATGGAGTAAGGATTAAGGGTACATTGTATATTTTATTTGTGTCGGTCATAGTGTGTGTATATGAGTCTATACTCTATGCATTGTATTTGTTCAGTGAAACTAGGGAAATTATACATTGTGTAGTATGTACAATAGTTATTATTGTTGTAAATTACGTAGGCTGTGCAAACCTTATACGAATAAATAATTGTTGTGTTAAAGTTTTCACACAGTCATAGAACTCTCATTATTAACCCAAATATTGTCTGAGATAAATTAACTCTCATAGATTTTTTGGTAACATAATTGGCAACCATGAAGCATTGATCAGTCTGAAAATATTTGATACAGCAAATACTAAGATTTGTGTAAGGTTATAGAGCTGGGTTTAAACTGAGGCAGTTTCCCGGTAGTCCAAGATTTGTGTAAGGTTATAGAGCTGGGTTTAAACTGAGGCAGTTTCCCAGTAGTCTGAAGGCCACAGCAATTAATCTAGGAAAAACAATGAAAAATTGTTTTAGTGGGTATTAGGAAAGATACACCACAGAGTTTTTTTAAGAAAAAAATTTCCCATAATTATGGTTAAATATGTCAGATTAACTTTTACATACCGGTCAATGTAATTGGGAGGATATATCTTTAACGGGAAAATTTTGTTTTTATTGTTTGTTTTGTTCTGTGTAAGCTTACCAAGCATTTCTTGCGGTGGCTACATGAATTAAGTTGTTATTTGAAAACCACCAAAAGGGTGTCGTTTTTATTGTTGAGTTTTGAAAAATCTCACAATTTCTAGTTTTTGTTTTGAAGACACAAAGGATTTGCTTGTTGCAGGCTTCCTCTGGTGGTCTTTTGTTGAGGAAAAAGTTCAACAAATCGGTGCGTGGTTTTTTAAAAGTTTTTTCTGCAATTTTTAATATTTTGGTTTTTATTTTAAAGACACAAAGGTAGCTTGTTGCAGGCTTCCTCTGGTGGTCTTTTGTTGGAAAAAGGTTCAACAAATCGGTTGTTTTTAAAAGTTTTTTCTGCAATTTTTAATATTTTGGTTTTTGTTTTTAAAGACACAAAGGTAGCTTGTTGCAGGCTTCCTCTGGTGTGCTTTTGTTGAGGAAAAAGTTCAACAAATTGGTGTTCTTGGTTTTAATAGTTTTTTATTCAATTTTTTTAAATATTTTGGTGTTTTGTTATTTGTCTTTGAACTATTTTGTTTTCAAGACACAAAAGACTAGCTTGAGCCAGGCTTTCTATTGTGTTCTTTGTTGACAAGTTTCAACAAGTCTTAGTCGGTTTTAATTTTTTATTATTTTATTTTTGTTTTTTTTTATCTTTGTATCATTATTTTTTTTTTGTTGTTTGTGTTTTTAATAACAAACAAACTTGAGAAGCTGGTCTTTTCTTGTGTTTGGTGGTGTTGATGAAAAAGTTCAACAAGTTTTGGTAGGCTTTGTTCATCACGGTGGTCTGTTTACCTTTCTATTGTCTACCTAGAGACTGGTTTCTGGGGAACTCCCTACTGGCTACGTGCTCTATTGTATGTGACCTATTGTGTTCCGGGTGGAGACTCAGACAAGAGGCTATAGATTATTGTGCTAATTATCTGTATGTCTCCAAGATTCTAGAAGTTACATTTTAAATTTTCAAACCTGTTTTTCTCGGTTTGGGTTTCTATCTATTTATTTTTGTTTTTCTCTCTTCTTTCGAATATTATTTTCCTGCTCCCTTTCTTTCTTCTTCTTTCTCCTACTTGCCTTTACTCTAAGTGACTGTATAGTACAGGGGAAAGGTGACTTTATTTTTAGCATACCAATTGTGCATACTTTCTAGGGGTGATGGCCATGCCCAGGTTAGAAAGTTTTGTAGCAACTTATACTCTTAAACATAAGAGTAATGATTTTGTCTGTGATGCTAAAATTAAAGAATCTCCTTGGGCCCATGTCCAGGAGTTATTTGAAGAACAAGTAAACACCACCAAAAATAATAAAAAGCCCAAAAGTCTAGCCATAGCAGGCATGTATGCTGCTTGCATGGCTATGAATGCTAAAATATCTCAATCATTAGACAGGAACTTGTGCTATGTTGAGCAACTCAGGGGTGTATAGAGATGTGTATATATATATATATATATATATATACCTAAAAACATACACACCTAACAAAGGTAATGGATCCTAGGCTAGGTACTAGGAGTTCATGGTATTATTCTTTTTTATGTTTCTCTTTATTTCAAAAAGGTTAAAAATTTGACAAAACAGACTTGCTGTGTCTGTTTTCGTTTAGGCTATAGTTAAATTACATGTAAGTTTTTTTCCATGTCTTATTTCCGAATGTATGGTTCTTTTCTCTACTCCCTATCCATAACGTATTGCATTCAATCTCAATGAATGGGTGTGTCTGTGTGATGTAATGGATATGTATGAACTGTCTATGAGTAAACCAACATTTTTTTTCCAGGGGTCTGAACAGACCATGGGTCAATGACCATCAATAAGAATTGTGATCACAATAACGCGCATGCTTTCGTTTTTAATTTCTTTTGTAATGAGCTCAGTACTGGTACCAAAGAGTTTCTAAAATTTTCAAAAAAAAAACTGTGCACAGATAGGCGATCTCAATCATTAGAACATGCAGAAACTGTAGGAATTTTTTTGTTGTTGTCTCTCTTTTGTCGTTTCCGGGGGATTGGAGTGAAGGGTCATTCACTCTGATACTCAGAAACTACATAACACATTATTTTGTACCTTATGGCATCTTATATTTTGTGGTTTGTAGAGTATATGTGGGGGTGTCTATACCTGTTTTTTTTTTTTTTTGGTGTACCGTTATTAAGAACCTCTCATAGAGGTTGAGTAAGGTGTTATTAATCATCTCTTAGTCTTGTATTTTAGGAACAATACACAAACCAACAGCGGTGGACAAGGCAGACATGTCCCAGACACGACAATATTGTTTAGTAATAAAAATAACACAGAGGACCGTATAGCATGTTTTTTTTTTATGCGTGCTTTAAGGAGAAGCCTCTGAATTGGAGTAATTACATTCAAAAATATATATACATATATTTTTTTTTTTTTGGAGTCTATTTCATAAACCAGAGTTTCTCTCTGTACGTTTTTTTTTTTTTCTCAAAGCCTGAATTACACAGGGGCTGTTTTGTTTTTTCAAAGTCTGACTTACACAGTCATGTTAAAAGAATGCTAATTGATATGGTAATTCCCTACAATACAGGGAGTGTCTTTTTCAATAACTGCAAAGGGTACAAGCATTTTGTTTTTTTGTTTTTTGAACAAACATACCACTTCATTTCTCTGTAAAAAGAGAACGGTGTAAGGCAATGGTAATGTTGAGCCAGCACCAAATCTGTACGGTTTTAATTTTAATTTTTTTTTATCTTTATTTTTTTTTTAATTTTTTTTTTATTTTTATCTTTAATTTTTATATAGTTGTTTATTATTGATTTTATTTTTAATTTTTTTATTCTAATTTTTTTTGGTAACTATTTCTCTTTCTTTCCTTTATCCCCTTAATTTGTAGGGTGATTCCATATTTTTGGTTTTTGCTAAAAAAAAAAAAAAAAAAGAGGGGAGTATGGGGAACATTATAGTGACAACATTGAAATATTGGTATAGCATATTAAAGCTTCCATAGAGCATTGTGTTTATGGGCCAGTTCACAACAGTTTTGTATCCCTTCCACCATGGAATAATTGTGTTGTATACATTTATTGAAGCTCCCTCTTGTCATTTAGCTATTACCAACTATGGCAATAGGAACGATAACACCAGGTTTTGGGCAACAGTCACTCAACAATTGTTTTTTTGTACATGGTACACAAAGTCCGCTCTACAGCTCAAATATGTGGCAGTCATCACATGTAGTCAGTTTTTTTCGTTCTCTCCAAATTAAAATCATTTGTCAATTTTTTTGGGTGCCATGATGAAGTTCAAAGAGCATCGCTTGCATATCATATAGATATACTGGGACTTATGAGACTCATAGTGATTGGCAAATAGCTGACCCGGTATAGTACAATTGTACTTAAAAGTAATGTAATTTAGTTTAGTGATTCCCGAAGCCACGAGTAACTGGTGACATCACACTTATCTGCATTTTGACATTACGTCATTTTGTCTGCTTGGTTGACACTGCCTACTCTGTTCGGAGCCTGCTAAAGGAATGACCTCTGTCTCACAGCCTGCCAAAAGGCATGACTCCTACTGTAGCTACATACGCTAGCAAAGGACAAAACTACGGCCACAATTGGGTGGCACCAGCGAAGAGCCCATCGGGGGTTGGATAACTGAACACAGTTTCAGTAAACAGAGTCAGTGGTGAGTTGCCGGTAGCAACAGAACCCCCCTGGAGACTTGAAGGGTCACACACCACACAGTGGTAACCAGCAGAAGGCAGGGCAGAGTTATCTGCAGGCATATGACAATGGATGAATAAAGGGGGTGATGAAAATCTAGAAGCACATGGCTGAAGGGGGTAACCATTCAAATTGATAAAAAAACATTTCAAGGAAAAAGGGTCTCACTATTAGGTCACAGTAAATCTATAGCAAGGCTAAACAAAGGTCCTTACTACTCATAATTACCAGATAAGCAGTCAGTTGAATGCATATGTCTGAAAAGTACACGTGTTTCTCTCCCTACCTGTGTCCACAATAATAAAGTATAATCACAGAAAGCCAGGAAAGCTGGTCCATAGCCTTATACGGAATATGCTTTCTCCATTTGGAATCTCCATGGAAGGCCGTCCCAGAAGCAAGAGCAACAGGACCAGATTTGCATTATGGACTTTCATACTATTATTATTGGACTATTGAGAACTCTTATCCTCATTTTGTTTTTTGTGTGGTTTGGACTCTTAGTATTTTTTTTTTTATTTTTTTTTTCCTTCCATCATTATGGAGGTATTACATCCAGAACAAGTAATGAACTGATGACACTGAGATCCAGGAATGTGGGTCTGTAGAGACGGAGAGTTTATAGTTTTTTTTCCAACTAGTTTTATTTCAGATAGAGTGACAAACGCTCAAAAGGAGATTACACCTAAACCATTATGTTATGTGGGGCCTTTGCTTTCTGCAGGCCCCAAGCGGGCATCTGTTGCCATATGGGGTTTAGGCGTAATTTCTTTTACCGTGTTGTGATGATGAGGAGATTATGTATAAATAAAAAGAAGGTTATAACCGCGCTAAAGGCAACAAATAGTGAGCTGCGACTTCAAGTGTGACCACACCCTTAAAAATTATATATTGTATAAGTCGCGCTAAATTGAAAAATAAACAAATGAATGTCCAACTGTTTAAAGTCCCAAATAAAATAAAGTGACTGGTGATGTATGAAATCTTGTGCTGCTTCCAAAAGATCCCGTAGGAATTGTGCTTACCAGAACGGCAATTTTAAATTGCAGAATTCATGTGATGAGATGAGTTCACGAGCCCAGGTGATCCAATGGAATTCTAGCGCAAGGAACTCCCAATATTGTGGTCGTGTATCATGTGAAGGAAAAATAATAATCCATAGCGTGATACCGTACAAAATTGTCAATAATATAACTGTGTAGGACTACAAATACTGTGAATCCTTCACCAATTGTGCAGCCGCTTACCAAAATGACTAGTGAAAAGGCATGTAATCAAATCAAAAGAAAGGACCGCCACCAGACGTAGAGCCTCTTACCAGATAGATCTTTATAGATGTGTTCTATCCAAGTATAGAAAAGGTGAACCACCACCAGACATAAGGCCTCTTACCAGATGGAAATGAAAAGCCAGCAGAACATTGAATCCACATGCACCAATATCAGCAAGCCACCCAAGAGCGCATAAAGCCTCTTACCAGACCACAAGAAAAATGCTCGATAACACTAGGTATATTTTCCCAATGGAGAGGTAACTTCAAGGTCCCAATGACAATCCGGGCAAATCACTGATAAGTACCACGATGTACCGCTTAATGTGCCTAGGTGGCCTCTCAGACCCCCTATGCCACAAGCTAAGCCACTGTGTTTCTCAGGGTTGCAACGCCAGACCAGCCGATAAAGGAAAGAGAAGGCGCCAATAGTGTAAAAAACTTCCAACAGATTTATTCACATAAGGTAGTGTACTTACAAACAAAGAAGAAAAATTAGCGAAGGATGATTATGTATAAATCTCCATTGTAGAGATTGTAAATATTTATGTAAATATATACAGGTATGATATATTGAGTTTTGGATTTTACATTTAGTTGAGAGATGATTGTCACTTATATAAAGTGGTGTGACTTCCAGTTGGCACTCAGTTAAAGGAACCGGTTTAACCAGTCCATTTAAAATGCAGGCAACTGCTGTTTACATATAAACAACTACGGATAGTATTACCTGTGATTACATTTTTGGAAGCGAGACTTTGTGGAGCCAGGGCACCCCAGGTATTATTATACAGGATTTATAGGAGTGAATCCCCCCCCCCACAGAAAAAGGAGTGGTTAGAAAGAGGCGTAACTATGGGAGGGGGAAATGGTCCAATCTGGGAAGAGATATGCCCACAGGAAGTGACAAGCAAGATAGCTGAACCAATGAGAATGGCCCTATACAAGGCTATGGGATATGGGTCTATATTAGGTTCGGTGAGACAGGGTGACTTCCTGTTTTGGCATGGGAGAGCGAGAGCCAGCACTAGAGGTAATTATGGAGTAAGGATTAAGGGTACATTGTATATTTTATTTGTGTCGGTCATAGTGTGTGTATATGAGTCTATACTCTATGCATTGTATTTGTTCAGTGAAACTAGGGAAATTATACATTGTGTAGTATGTACAATAGTTATTATTGTTGTAAATTACGTAGGCTGTGCAAACCTTATACGAATAAATAATTGTTGTGTTAAAGTTTTCACACAGTCATAGAACTCTCATTATTAACCCAAATATTGTCTGAGATAAATTAACTCTCATAGATTTTTTGGTAACAGTACTAACCAGGCCCGGCCCTGCTTAGCTTCCAAGATCAGACGAGATCAGGCGCATTCAGGGTGAGACCGAAATACTGTCCGCCGCAATGTCGCACTACCGCAAAAAAAATCGCAGATCGCCACCATTACGCGTTAAAAAAAAACAACAAAAATGACAAAAATCTTTCCCTTTGTTAGTAAACGCGATAACTTTTGCGCAAACCAATCAAAATATGCTTTTTGTGATTTTTTTTACCAAACATAGGTAGCATAAAACAAATTGGCCGAAAATGTTAAAAAATTTTGATTTTTACATTTTTTTGGGGGGGGGGGGGGGAATTTAATATAAAAAAAATGTGAAAAATATTGCTATTTTTGCAAAATTTACGAACTTTTTTTGTTTATAGCGCATGATCAAAAAATCGCACAGGTGATCAAATACCACCAAAAGAAAGCTCTGTTTGTGGGAAAAAAAAGGACGTCAAATTTGTTTAGATACAGCGTCGCACGACCGCGCAAGTGTCCGTTAAAGTCACGCAGTGCCGAATCGCAAAATACCCCCTGGTCAGGAAGGGGGTAAAATCTTCCGGGGCTTAAGTGGTTAAAACTCTAAAAGACAAAAATAAAGTAATTTTGACTAAAAAAATTTTTTCAGACTTTTGGCTGACCAAATGCAGTTATTTTGACTAAAAAAGGCCTTTAAGACACTTGGAGACCAAAATAGAGTCATTTTGACCAATAACATTTTCATGGCATTGGAGAGCAAAATGCAGCGATCTTGAATAAAACCAGCTTTTTAAGACTCTAAAATACAAAAATTCAGTCATTTTGAATAAAAAAAATGTTTCATTCACAGGATACAGAAGTAAGTGTCGGCCGTAAAAGGCCCCAAAAATTAGCCCACATGGGTTTACCTGACAGCAAAGAACGTAGTATTTGGTGGCTGAAGGTATATTAGGCATTCACAGGGTACAGAAGTAAGTGTCGGCCTGTATAACCTCAAAAATTAGCCCACATGGGTTTAAATGACAGCTAAGAACGTAGTATTCTTTGGATGAATGTACATTAGGCATTCACTGGATACAGAAGTAAGTGTCGGCCATAAAAGGCCCCAAAAAATAGCCCACATGGGTTTACCTGACAGCTAAGAATGTAGTATTCTGTGGCTGAAGGTACATTAGGCATTCACAGGGTACAGATGTAAGTGTCGGCCTGTATAGGCCCCAAAAAATAGCCCAAATGGGTTTACCTGACAGCTAAGAATGTAGTATTCTGTGGCTGAAGGTATCTTAGGCATTCACAGGATAAAGAAGTAAGTGTAGGCCATAAAAGGCCCCAAAAATTAGCCCACATCAGTTTACCTGACAACTAAGAACGTAGTATTTGATGGCTGGAGGTACATTAGGCTTTCACAGGATACAGAAGTAAGTGTCAGCCTGTATAGGCCCCAAAACCTAGCTCACATGGGTTTAACTGACAGCAAATAACATAGTGTATTTGATGGCTGAAGGTACATTAGGCATTCACAGTATACAGAAGTAAGTGTCGGACTGTATAGGCCCCAAAAGTTAGCTCACATGGTTTTAACTGACAGCAAAGAACGTAGTGTATTTGATGGCTGGAGGTACATTAGGCATTCACAGTAGACTGAAGCAAGTGTCGGCCTGTATAGGCCCCAAACATTAGCTCACATGGGTTTAACTGACAGCACAGAACATAGTATTTGATGACTGGAGGTACATTAGGCTTTCACAGGATACAGAAGTAAGTGTCAGCCTGTATAGGCCCCCAAACTTAGCTCGCATGGGTTTAACTGACAGCAAAGAACATAGTGTATTTGGTGGCTGAAGGTACATTAGGCATTCACAGTATACAGAAGTAAGTGTCGGCCCAAAAAATAGCTCACATGGTTTTAACTGACAGCAAAGAACGTAGTATTTGATGGCTAGAGGTAAATTAGGCATTCACACAGGAGAAACAAAAAGAAAGCCAACGAATAACCTGAGGTGCCATCTTGTCATGCCCAAGTTCAAAGGGGTCGAGGGTGGCAGTGGTGATCGCCTACAGCCACATCACCCTGAACGCGCCCAATCTGGTCTGATCTCAGAAGCTAAGCAGGGTCGGCCTGGTTAGTACCTGGATGGGAGACCGACTGGGAATACCAGGTTCTGTAGGCTTTTGGCTTTTCCTTTATTCGTTGGCTTTCTTTTTGTTTCTCCTGAGGTGCCATCTGGCCATGGCCGGGTTTAATGGGGTCGAGGGTGGCAGTGGTGATCGCCAACGGCTACATTACCTTGAAAGCACCCAATCTCGTCTGATCTTGAAAGCTAAGCAGGGTCAGGCCTGGTTAGTACCTGGATGGGATACCTCCTGTGTAGCAGAGGAGTAGTTTAATCTACATTGGCTCTGCTGGTAGACAGGAAAACAGGTACTAATCCAACTAGGCAGGTACAGCATGCAACAATCCAGGTAGCGTTATGCAATCCTTCCCTCCCAAGAACTAGACGACACATAGGCTCGGAGACAACTCAGAATGCCTTGTTTATTGAAAACATACGAGATCTACACTCTGCCAAAACCCCCTCCCTCTTCGAGTCATTCCACACAAACACACATCCCATAATATGCTTACAGGGCAGACAGGAACAATAGGACAATGGAATGCAGGTATTCACAATAACAAACCCCACCCCACTAGCAGGGGTCTATGAAACACTGCTGCCATATTCTAGCAATCTGCAATATATCTTTATATATTTCCTCAGGGACACTGTTCAGTAATATTATGGTCATTCTTTCAACACAAGCCACACTCTCTGTGTCCATTCCGCTACAGCCTGGGAATACCAGGTGCTGTAGGCTTTTGGCTTTTCCTTTATTCGTTGGCTTTCTTTTTTTTTCCTTTTGAGGTGCCATCTTGGCATGGCCAAGTTCAAAGGGGTCGAGGGTGGCAGTTGTGACAGCCTATGGCCACATCACCTTGAATGCGCTCAATCTCGTCTGATCTCAGAAGCTAAGCAGGTCGGGCCTGGTTATTACCTGGATGGGAGATCACCTGGGAATACCAGGTGCTGTAGCCTTTTGGCTTTTCCTTTATTTGTTGGCTTTCTTTTTGTTTCTCCTGAGGTGCCATCTTGCCATGGCCAAGTTCAAAGGGGTCGAGGGTGGAAGTAGTGATCGCCTAGGGCCACATCACCCTGAACACGCCCAAACTGGTCTGATCTTGGAAGCTAAGCAGGGTCGGGCCTGATTAGTACCTGGATGGGAGACCGCCTGTGTAGTGGAGGAGTAGTTTAATCTACATGGGCTCTGCTGGTAGATAGGAAAACAAGTAATAATCCAACTAGACAGGTACAGCATGCAACAATCCAGGTAGCGTTATACAATCCTTCCTTCTCAAGAACTAGATGACACATAGGCTGGGAGTCAACTCAGAATGCATTGTTTATTGAAAACACCAGAGATCTACACTTCTCCAAAACCCCCTCCCTCTTCGAGTGATTCCACACAAATACACAGCCCAAAATATGCTTACAAGGCAGACAGGAACAATAGGACAATGGAATGCAGTTATTCACAAAAACAAACCCCACCCCACTAGCAGGGGTCCATGAAACTCTGCTGCCATATTCTAGCAATCTGCAATATATCTTAATATATTTCCTCAGGGACACTGTTCAGTAATATTATGGCCATTCTTTCAACACAAGCCACACTCTCGGTGTTCATTCCGCTACAGCCTGGGAATACCAGGTGCTGTAGGCTTTAGGCTTTTCCTTTATTCATTGGCTTTCTCTTTGTTTCTCCTGAGGTGCCATCCTTGCATGGCCAAATTCAAAAGGGTCGAGGGTGGCAGTGGTGATCGCCTAAAGCCACATCACCTTTAATGCGCTCAATCTGGTCTGATCTCGGAAGCTAAGCAGGATTGGGCCTGGTTAGTACCTGGAGGGGGGACTGCCTGGGAATACCAGGTTCTGTAGGCTTTTGGCTTTTCCTTTATTCGTTGGCTTTCTTTTTGTTTCTCCTGAAGTGACATCTTGCCATGGCCAAGTTCAAAGGGGTCGAGGGTGGCAGTGGTGAACACCTATGGCTACATCACCCTGAACACACCCCATCTCGTCTGATCTTGAAAGCTAAGCAGGGTCAGGCCTGGTTAGTACCTGGATGGGAGACCTCCTGTGTAGCAGAGGAGTAGTTTAATCTACATTGGCTCTGCTGGTAGACAGGAAAACAGGTACTAATCCAACTAGGCAGGTACAGCATGCAACAATCCAGGTAGCGTTATGCAATCCTTCCCTCCCAAGAACTAGACGACACATAGGCTCGGAGACAACTCAGAATGCCTTGTTTATTGAAAACATACGAGATCTACACTCTGCCAAAACCCCCTCCCTCTTCGAGTCATTCCACACAAACACACATCCCATAATATGCTTACAGGGCAGACAGGAACAATAGGACAATGGAATGCAGGTATTCACAATAACAAACCCCACCCCACTAGCAGGGGTCTATGAAACACTGCTGCCATATTCTAGCAATCTGCAATATATCTTTATATATTTCCTCAGGGACACTGTTCAGTAATATTATGGTCATTCTTTCAACACAAGCCACACTCTCTGTGTCCATTCCGCTACAGCCTGGGAATACCAGGTGCTGTAGGCTTTTGGCTTTTCCTTTATTCGTTGGCTTTCTTTTTTTTTCCTTTTGAGGTGCCATCTTGGCATGGCCAAGTTCAAAGGGGTCGAGGGTGGCAGTTGTGACAGCCTATGGCCACATCACCTTGAATGCGCTCAATCTCGTCTGATCTCAGAAGCTAAGCAGGTCGGGCCTGGTTATTACCTGGATGGGAGATCACCTGGGAATACCAGGTGCTGTAGCCTTTTGGCTTTTCCTTTATTTGTTGGCTTTCTTTTTGTTTCTCCTGAGGTGCCATCTTGCCATGGCCAAGTTCAAAGGGGTCGAGGGTGGAAGTAGTGATCGCCTAGGGCCACATCACCCTGAACACGCCCAAACTGGTCTGATCTTGGAAGCTAAGCAGGGTCGGGCCTGATTAGTACCTGGATGGGAGACCGCCTGTGTAGTGGAGGAGTAGTTTAATCTACATGGGCTCTGCTGGTAGATAGGAAAACAGGTAATAATCCAACTAGGCAGGTACAGCATGCAACAATCCAGGTAGCGTTATACAATCCTTCCTTCTCAAGAACTAGATGACACATAGGCTGGGAGTCAACTCAGAATGCATTGTTTATTGAAAACACCAGAGATCTACACTTCTCCAAAACCCCCTCCCTCTTCGAGTGATTCCACACAAATACACAGCCCAAAATATGCTTACAAGGCAGACAGGAACAATAGGACAATGGAATGCAGTTATTCACAAAAACAAACCCCACCCCACTAGCAGGGGTCCATGAAACTCTGCTGCCATATTCTAGCAATCTGCAATATATCTTAATATATTTCCTCAGGGACACTGTTCAGTAATATTATGGCCATTCTTTCAACACAAGCCACACTCTCGGTGTTCATTCCGCTACAGCCTGGGAATACCAGGTGCTGTAGGCTTTAGGCTTTTCCTTTATTCATTGGCTTTCTCTTTGTTTCTCCTGAGGTGCCATCCTTGCATGGCCAAATTCAAAAGGGTCGAGGGTGGCAGTGGTGATCGCCTAAAGCCACATCACCTTTAATGCGCTCAATCTGGTCTGATCTCGGAAGCTAAGCAGGATTGGGCCTGGTTAGTACCTGGAGGGGGGACTGCCTGGGAATACCAGGTTCTGTAGGCTTTTGGCTTTTCCTTTATTCGTTGGCTTTCTTTTTGTTTCTCCTGAAGTGACATCTTGCCATGGCAAAGTTCAAAGGGGTCGAGGGTGGCAGTGGTGAACACCTATGGCTACATCACCCTGAACACACCCCATCTCGTCTGATCTTGGAAGCTAAGCAGGGTCAGGCCTGGTTAGTACCTGGATGGGAGACCGCCTGGGAATGCCAGGTGCTGCAGACTTTTGACTTTTGCTTTATTCGTTGGCTTTCTTTTTGTTTCTCCTGAGGTGCCATCTTGCCATGGCCAAATTCAAAGGGGTCAATGGTGGCAGTGGTTATTGCCTATGGCCACATCACCCTTAACGCGCCCGATCTCGTCTGATCTCGGAAGCTAAGCAGGGTCGGGCCTGGTTAGTACCCGGGAGACCGCCTGGGAATACCAGGTGCTGTAGGCTTTTGGCTTTTCCTTTATTCGTTTGCTTTCTTTTTGATTCTCCAGAGATGCCATTTTGCCATGGCCAATTTCAAAGGGGTCGAGGGTGGTAGCGGTGATCGCCAATGGCCACATCACCCTGAACGCACCTGATTTTGTCTGATCTCGGAAGCTAAGCAGGGTCGGGCCTGGATAGGACCTGGATGGGAGACCACCTGGGAATACCAGGTGCTGTAAGCTTTTGGCTTTTCCTTTATTCGTTGGCTTTCTTTTTGTTTCTCCTGAGGAGCCATCTTGCCATGGCCAAGTTCAAAATGGTCGAGAGTGGCAGTGGTGATCGCCTACGGCCACATCACCCTGAACGCGCCTGATCTCAGAAGCTAAGAAGGGTCGGGCCTGGTTAGTACCTAAATGGGAGACCGCCTGGGAATACCAAGTGCTGTAGGCTTTTGGCTTTTCATTTATTCGTTGGCTTTCTTTTTGTTTCTCCTGAGGTGCCATTTTGCCATGGCCAAGTTCAAAGGGGTCGAGTGTGGCAGCACTGATTGCCTATGGCCACATCACCCTGAACGAGCCCAATCTCGTCTGAATTCGGAAGCTAAGCTGGGTCGGGCCTGGTTAGTACCTGGATGTGAGACCGCCTGGAAATACCAGGTGCTGTAGGCTTTTGGCTTTTCCTTTATTCGTTGGCTTTCTTTTTGTTTCTCCTGAGGTGCCATTTTGCCATGGCCAAGTTCAAAGGGGCCGAGGGTGGCAGCGGTGATCGCCTACGGCCACATCACCCTGAACGAGCCCGATCTCGTCTGATCTCGGAAGCTAAGCTTTGTCGGGCCTGGTTAGTACCTGGATGTGAGACCGACTGGGAATACCAGGTGCTGTAGGCTTTTGGCTTTTCCTTTATTCGATGTCTTTCATTTTGATCGCCTACAGCCACATCACCCTGAACGTGCCCTATCTCGTCTGATCTCGGAAGCTAAGCGGGGTTGGGCCTGGTTAGTACCTGGATGGGGGACTTCCGGGAATACCAGGTGCTGTAGGCTTCTGGCTTTTCCTTTAGTCGTTGGCTTTCTTTTGGTTCTCCTGAGGTGCCATCTTGCCATGGCCAAGTTCAAAGGGGTCGAGGGTGGCAGTGGTGGTTGCCTACGGCCACATCACCTTGAACGCGCCCAATCTCGTCTGATTTTGGAAGCTAAGCAGGATCGGGCCTGGTTAGTACCTGGATGGGAGACTGCCTGGGAATATAAGGTGCTGAAGGCTTTTGGCTTTTTCTTTATTCGTTGGCTTCTTTTCGCTTCTCTTGAGGTGCCATCTTGCAATGGCTAAGTTCAAAGGGGTCGAGGGTGGCAGTGGTGATTTCCTATGGACACATCACCCTGAACGCGCCCGATCTCAGAAGGTAAGCAGCATCAGGCCTGGTTAGTACCTGGATGGGAGACCGCCTGTGTAGCGGAGGAGTAGTTTAACCTACATTGGCTCCGCTGGTAGACAGGAAAACAGGTAATAATCCAACTAAGCAGGTACAGCATGCAACAATCCAGGTAGTGTTACACAATCCTTCCCTCCCAAGAACTAGACGACACATAAGCTGGGAGTCAGCTCAGAATGCCTTGTTTATTGAAAACACAAGAGAGCTACACTCTGCCAAAACCCTCTCCCTCTTTGAGTCATTCCACACAAACACACATCCCATAATATGCTTACAAGGCAGACAGGAACAATAGGACAATGGAATGCCTGTATTCACAATAACAAACCCCACCCCACTAGCAGGGGTCTATAAAACACTGCTGCCATATTCTAGCAATCTGCAATATATCTTTATATATTTCCTCAGGGACACTTTTCAGTAATATTATGGTCATTCTTTCAACACAAGCCACACTCTCAGCGTCCATTCCGCTACAGCCTGGGAATACCAGGTGCTGTAGGCTTTTGGCTTTTCCTTTATTCGTTGGCTTTCTTTCTGAGAAGTTTGTGTCGGCCTGTATAGGCCCCAAAAAATAGCTCACATGGGTTTAACTGACAGCAAAGAACATAGTATTTGATGGCTAGAGGTACAGTAGGCATTCACACAGTATACAGAAGTAAGTGTCGGCATGTATAGGCCCCAAAAATTAGCTCACATGGGTTTACCTGACAGTTAAGAATGTAGTATTTGGTGGCTGAAGGTACATTAGGCATTCACAGGATACAGAAGTAAGTGTTGGCCTGTATAGTCCCCAAAAATTAGCCCACATGGGTTTTACTGACAGCTAAGAACGTAGAATTCTGTGGCTGAAGGTACATTAGGCATTCACACAGTATACAGAAGTAAGTGTCGGACTGTTTAGGCCCCAAAAATTAGCTCACATGGGTTTAACTGACAGCAAAGAATGTAGTATTGGATGGCTAGAGGTACAGCAGGCATTCACACAGTATACAGAAGTAAGTGTCGGGCTCTATAGCCCCCAAAAATTAGCTCACATGGGTTTACCTGACTGCTAAGAACGTAGTATTCTGTGGCTAAAGGTGCTGAAGGTACATTAGGCATTCACAGGATACAGAAGTGTCGGCCATAAAAGGCCCCAGAAATTAGCCCACATGGGTTTACCTGACACTTACCTTCAGTCACAGAATACTACATTCTTAGTTAAACCCATGTGGGCTAATTTTTGGGGCCTATACAGGCCGACACTTACTTCTGTACAATGTGAATGCCTAATGTACCTTCAGCCACCAAATACTACGTTCTTAGCTGTCAGGCTAATTTTTGGGGACTTTTATGGTCGACACTTACTTCTGTATCCTGTGAATGCCTAATGTACCTTCAGCCACAGAATGCTAAATACATTCATTTTGACAAAAAAAATTTCAGACCATTGGAGACCAAGTGCAGTGTCTAAAACCAGCTTTTTAAGACTCTAAAAGACAAAAATACAGTAATTTTTGACTAAAAAGTTTGTCAGACCTTTGGTGACCAAATGCAGTTATTTTGGCTAAAAAAAGCTTTTTAGACACCTGGAGACCAAAAAAGAGTCATTTTGACCAAAGAATTTTTTTCAGGCCATTGGAGCCAAATGTCTAAAATCTTGTCTAAAACCGGCTTTTTAAGGCTCTAAAAGACAAAAATATAGTCATTTAGACTAAAAAAACAATTTCAGACCTTTGATGACCAAATGCAGTTATGTTGACTATAAAATACTTTTTAGACACTTGGAGACCAAAATAGAGTCATTTTGACCGAAAATTTCTTTTCAGGCCATTGGAGCCCAAATGGCCGGTTTTAGACAAATCTTGTCTTAAACCGGCTTTTTAAAGCTCTAAAAGACAAAAATACATTCATTTTGACTTAATTTTTTTTCAGACCTTTGGTGACCAAATGCAGTTATTTTGACTAAAAAAAGGCCTTTTAGACACTTGGAGACCAAAATAGAGTTATTATGACCGAAAACATTTTTTCAGGCCATTGGAGCCCAAATGGCCGGTTTTAGACAAATCTTGTCTAAAACCGGCTTTTTAAGTCTCTAAAAGACAAAAATACAGTTATTTTGACAAATTTTTTTATCAGACCTTTGGTGAGCAAATACAGTTATTGTGACTAAAAAGGCTTTTTAGACACTTGGAGACATAAATAGAGTAATTTTGACCAAAAATAATTTTTCAGGTCATTGGAGCCAAATGGCCGGTTTTAGACAAATCATGTCTAAAACCGGCTTTTTAAGGCTCTAAAAGAAAAAAATACATTCATTTTGACTAAAAAAAATTTCAGACCTTTGGTGACTAAATGCTGTTATATACTCTAAAAGGCTTTTTAGACACTTGGAGAGCAAAATAGAGCTCCAATAGCCCGAAAAAAGTTTTTTGGTCAAAATGACTCTATTTTGGTCTCCAAGTGTTTAAAAAGCCTTTTTCTAGTCAAAATGCATTTGGTCACCAAAGGTCTGAAAAAAATGTATTCAAATTGACTGTATTTTTGTCTTTTAGTGCTTTAAAAAGCCGGTTTTAGACAAGATTTTAGACATTTTGGCTCCAATGGCTTGAAAATCTTTTTGGTCAAAATGACTCTATTTTGGTCTCCAAGTGTCTAAAGAGCCCTTTTTAGTATAAATAACTGCATTTGGTCACCAAAGGTCTGAAAAATAAATTTAGTCAAAATGAATGTATTTTTGTCTTTTAGAGCCTTAGAGATTTGTCTAAAACTGGCTATTTGGGCTCCAATCGCCTGAAAAAAATTTTTGGTCAAAATGGTCTGGAAAAAAATGGCCTGAAAAAATTTTTTGGTCAAAATGACTCTATTTTGGTCTCCTTTTGTGGTCAAAATAACTGCATTTGGTCACCAAAGGTCTGAATTTTTTTTAGTCCAAATAACTATATTTTTGTCTTTTAGAGCATTAAAAAGCTGGTTTTAGACAAGATTTTAGACATTTGGCTCCAATGGCCTGAAAAACATTTTTTGGTCAAAATGACTCTATTCTGGTCTCCAAGTGTCTAAAAAGCCTTTTTTAGTCAAAATAACTGCATTTGGTCCCCAAAGGTCTGAAAAAAAACTTAAGTCTAAATGAATGTATTTATGTCTTTTAGAGCTTTAAAAAGCCGGTTTAAGACAAGATTTGTCTAAAACCGGCCATTTGGGCTCCAATGGCCTGAAAAACATTTTTTGGTCAAAATGACTCTATTCTGGTCTCCAAGTGTCTAAAAAGCCTTTTTTAGTCAAAATAACTGCATTTGGTCCCCAAAGGTCTGAAAAAAAATTTAGTCAAAATTAATGTATTTTTGTCGTTTAGAGCCTTAGAGATTTGTCTAAAACTGGCTATTTGGGCTCCAATCGCCTGAAAAAAATTTTTGGTCAAAATGGTCTGGAAAAAAAATGGCCTGAAAAAAAATTTTGGCCTGAAAAAAAATTTTGCTCAAAATTACTCTATTTTGGTCTCCTTTTGTAGTCAAAATAACTGCATTTGGTCACCAAAGGTCTGAAATTGTTTTTTTAGTCTAAATTACTATATTTTTGTCTTTTAGAGCCTTAAAAAGCCGGTTTTAGACAAGATTTTAGACATTTGGCTCCAATGGCCTGAAAAAAAGTTTTTTGGTCAAAATGACTCTATTTTGGTCTCCAAGTGTCTAAAAAGCCTTTTTCTAGTCAAAATAACTGCATTTGGTCACCAAAGATCTGAAAAAAAATGTATTCAAATTGACTATATTTTTGTCTTTTAGTGCCTTAAAAAGTCGGTTTTAGACAAGATTTTAGACATTTGGCTCCAATGGCCTGAAATTTTTTTTCGGTCAAAATGACTCTATTTTGGTATCCAAGTGTCTAAAAAGCCTTTTTTAGTCAAAATAACTGCATTTGGTCACCAAAGATCTGAAAAACAATTTAGTCAAATTGACTCTATTTTTGTCTTTCAGAGCCTTAAAAAGCCAGTTTTAGACAAGATTTTAGACATTTGGGCTCCAATGGCATGAACATTTTTTTTGGTTAAAATGACTCTATTTTGGTCTCCAAGTGTCTAAAAATCTTTTTTTTTTTAATATATATAACTGCATTTGGTCACCGAAGGTCTGAAAAAAAATTAGTCAAAATGAATGTATTTTTGTCTTTTAGTGTCTTAAAAAGCCGGTTTTAGACCAGATTTGTCTAAATCCGGCCATTTGGGCTCCAATGGCCTGAAAAAAAGTTTTTGGTCAAAATGACTCTATTTTGGTCTCCAAGTGTCTAAAAAGCCTTTTAGTCAAAATAACTGCATTTGGTAACCAAAGGTCTGAAAAAAATTTAGTCAAAATGACTATATTTTTCTTTTAGAGCCCTAAAAAGCCGGTTTTAGACAAGATTTTAGACATTTGGGCTCCAATGGCCTGAAAAAATTTCTTTGGTCAAAATGACTCTTTTTTGGTCTCCAGGTGTCTAGAAAGCTTTTTTTAGCCAAAATAACTGCATTTGGTCACCAAAGGTCTGACAAACTTTTTAGTCAAAAATGACTGTATTTTTGTCTTTTAGAGTCTTAAAAAGGCGGTTTTAGACACTGCACTTGGTCTCCAATTGTCTGAAATTTTTTTGTCAAAATGAATGTATTTAGCATTCTGTAGCTGAAGGTACATTAGGCATTCACAGGATACAGAAATAAGTGTCGGCCATAAAAGTCCCCAAAAATTAGCCTGACAGCTAGGAACGTAGTATTTGGTGGCTGACGGTACATTAGGCATTCACAGGGTACAGAAGTAAGTGTCGGCCTGTATAGGCCCCAAAAATTAGCCCACATGGGTCTAACTAAGAACGTAGTATTCTGTGACTGAAGGTAAGTGTCAGGTAAACCCATGTGGGCTCATTTCTGGGGCCTTTTATGGCCGACACTTACTTCTGTATCCTGTGAATGCCTAATGTACCTTTAGCCACAGAATACTACATTCTTAGCAGTCAGGTAAACACATGTGAGCTAATTTTTGGGGGCTATAGAGGCCGACACTTACTTCTGTATACTGTGTGAATGCCTGCTGTACCTCTAGCCATCCAATACTACATTCTTTGCTGTCAGTTAAACCCATGTTAGCTCATTTTTGGGGCCTAAACAGTCCGACACTTACTTCTGTATCCTGTGAATGCCTAATGTACCTTCAGCCACCAAATACTACATTCTTAACTGTCGGGTAAACCCATTTGAGCTAATTTTTGTGGCCTATACATGCCGACACCTACTTCTGTATACTGTGTGAATGCCTACTGTACCTCTTGCCATCAAATACTACGTTCTTTGCTGTCAGTTAAACCCATGTGAGCTATTTTTTGGGGCCTATACAGGCCGACACAAACTTCTCAAAAAGAAAGCCAACGAATAAAGGAAAAGCCAAAAGCCTACAGCACCTGGTATTCCCAGGCTGTAGCGGAATGGACACTGAGAGTCTGGCTTGTGTTGAAAGAATGACCATAATATTACTGAACAGTGTCCCTGAGGAAATATATAAAGATATATTGCAGATTGCTAGAATATGGCAGCAGTGTTTCATAGACCCCTGCTAGTGGGGTGGGGTTTGTTATTGTGAATACCGGCATTCCATTGTCCTATTGTTCCTGTCTGCCTTGTAAGCATATTATGGGATGTGTGTTTGTGTGGAATGACTCAAAGAGGGAGAGGGTTTTGGCAGAGGGAAGGATTGTATAACACTACCTGGATTGTTGCATGCTGTACCTGCTTATTTGGATTATTACCTGTTTTCCTGTCTACCAGCGGAGCCAATGTAGATTAAACTACTACTCCGCTAGACAGGCAGTCTCCCATCCAGGTACTAACCAAGCCTGACGCTACTTAGCTTCCAAGATCAGGCGCGTTCAGGGTGATGTGGCCGTAGGCGATCACCAGTGCCACCCTCGACCCCTTTGAACTTGGCCATGGCAAGATGGCACCTCAGGAGAAACAAAAAGAAAGCCAAAAGTCTACAGCACTTGGTATTCCCAGGCGGTCTCCCATCCTGGTTACAGGCCTGACACTGCTTAGCTTCCGAGATCAGACGAGATCGGGCCCGTTAAGGGTGATGTGGCCATAGGCAATAACCACTGCCACCATTGACCCCTTTGAACTTGGCCATGGCAAGATGGCACCTCAGGAGAAACAAAAAGAAAGCCAACGAATAAAGCAAAAGCCAAAAGTCTACAGCACCTGGTATTCCCAGGCGGTCTCCCATCCAGGTACTAACCAGGCCTGACCCTGCTTAGCTTCCAAGATCAGACGAGATGGGGTGTGTTCAGGGTGATGTGGCCATAGGCAATAACCACTGCCACCATTGACCCCTTTGAACTTGGCCATGGCAAGATGTCACTTCATGAGAAACAAATAGAAAGCCAACGAATAAAGGAAAAGCCAAAAGCCTACAGCACCTGGTATCTAGTGGGAGGGAAGGATTGTATAACGCTACATGGATTGTTGCATGCTGTACCTGCCTAGTTGGATTATTACCTGTTTTCCTATCTACCAGCAGAGCCCATGTAGATTAAACTACTCCTCCGCTACACAGGCGGTCTCCCATCCAGGTACTAACCAGGCCTGACCCTGCTTAGCTTCCGAGATCAGACCAGATTGGGCATGTTCAGGGTGATGTGGCCGTAGGCGATCACTGCTTCCACCCTCGACCCCTTTGAACTTGGCCATGGCAAGATGGCACCTCAGGAGAAACAAAAAGAAAGCCAACGAATAAAGGAAAAGCCAAAAGCCTACAGCACCTGGTATTCCCAGGCGGTCTCCCATCCAGGTACTAACCAGGCCCAACCCTGCTTGGTATTCCCAGGCTGTAGCGGAATGGACACTGAGAGTGTGGCTTGTGTTGAAAGAATGACCATAATATTACTGAACAGTGTCCCTGAGGAAATATATAAAGATATATTGCAGATTGCTAGAATATGGCAGCAGTGTTTCATAGACCCCTGCTAGTGGGGTGGGGTTGGTTATTGTGAATATCTGCATTCCATTGTCCTATTGTTCCTGTCTGCCCTGTAAGCATATTATGTATATATATGACCAGAGCGCTAAAAAACCTCCGACACAGAAGATGTGTATGGTGAATCAAATGCAAAGCAGGGAGGGGGAGAGGGGGGAAGGGGGGGGGGGAAAGGGACAAAAAGGCTAACAAAGGACTAAGCAGTAGATAAAACTAATAAGATAAAATTACTGTATAGTATGAGATCAACATGTAGACCAAAGGGGATAGTCCATATGCACTGAGCCGCTCTTCCACAGACCAAGAGGAGATTCTGTATAAGCAAAAAAACAAAGAGGAGAAGCGCTCTAAGTGCAGACAGTTTATTCATACATATAAGACAATGTGTGTGGTAACTCACAAGACATGAATGAAGGTCAGGCTGTGTGACACCATTAGATCTTAGGACATCCTCTGGGGGGAGGGGGGTTGTAACATCCACTCCAAGGCGCCGTCCGTAGCTGAGTCAATGTTGATGGGAGGAAAGAAAGCCGGCTGCCTCCCGCCTCAGTGTACGGTGTGTGGTCAGATGGAGATGACCGGCGGCTGCAAAGTTCCGTAGGAGGATGGACGCTCTCCCGTCACCAGGGGTGGTGTGATCAAACAGCAATAGAACGGCAAGCACGACGCGTTTCTGAGCATGCGCGGGGTCAGTATACCCGGCGTGCTCTTTCTTCAGGTGCTGGAGCGCCGTTGACTCTACAAAGTTTATATATAGCTCAATTGATTAGTGATTCACCACAGCTGGAAAAAAAGGGGAGGGGGAGTACCTCGGAACAAAAAGGATTTGGAACCAGAGCTAGAAGCAACCAGTTCGTTGAAAAACAGCAACTTTAAAATCAGTTATACATGATTGCACGGCATTAAAAACATACATCAAAGGTGGATTGTACTCGGCTGGCTGGCCACAAATTCACATGTATGGGGCTAAAGCAATAATTTCTCATAAGACCCAGATATATGCTATAATGGATAATAGGTGATAATTAATGGTAATAATCAAAGTTGGACAAGTGAGCCTGAACATATCCTGACTCCTAACAATAATAATAAGGATATAAATATATACGTACATAAAAAATCATAAACATAGATAAAATAAAATAAAATACAATCTAAACCTATGGACCCCAGGTATGTGGAAGGGGGAAGGGGAAGAAAACTTATAATGTTGGTATATTTAGAACTAGTGGTCCAGGAAAACATAATGTACCATAATAAAATATTGCGACATGATAGAACATGCATCAAGCAGCACAATACACAACTACTATTAAAAATTATCTATAAAAAACCCTGAATGTAATGTATATAAAAATATGTTTATATAAAAATATATATATATATAAAAACCGTCTGATTTAGAAGGTGTATTGAAAACTCAAATAAAAAATACATATAGATGAATAAAAGGAAAAAATAACTGCTAGTAAAGGCAACATATCACACAAGGGGCCCAAGCCTGCATGTGATTGTTAACAAATTCATATGTCAAGATGTAAAATGTATATATATAAGGTCATTAAAAAGGGATAAAAAGAAACCATTGTATTAGTTGGAACGAAGGAGGAGAGGGAGGAAAGAAACCTCAATTATAGAATGGTATGTACGTCTAGTTCCTCGTTCAATCCTCGAGGGGCGAGAACATCTAATGTGTATATCCAAAAGGTTTCACGCATGCATAATTTGGAAAAACGTTCTCCTTCTGGTAAATCTATCGAGATGGATTCAATGACCCAAATTTTTAATCCCTCAGTCGATTTTCCATGGACTTCTAAAAAGTGTCGCGGGACACTATGAAGGTCACTCCCACCTTCAATGAGACGGCGGTGTTTCCCAAACCGTTGCCTTACTGGTCTGATGGTACGACCCACATAAAGAAACTGACACGGGCATATTAAACAATAGACAACATACTCAGTAGAGCAGTTGTAAAAATTATCTAAGACGTAAGTTTTACCATTATGTGTAAAGTCTTTTTGGCCATGTCTCACAAAGGTGCACATTTTGCATATATTTTTCTTACATGCGTACATGCCTTTCAGCGGGATCATCCAGGGCAAGTGATTGGTAGCCTTGATGTTTTTCAATTTGCTTGGCGCAATCTTGTTTTTTTAAAGTAGTGGCCCTCCTGTATGTCACTTTTGGTTTCTCTAAGATGACAGAATTAAGATGGGGGTCCTGTTTTAAAATACCCCAATGTTTGGATAGAATTTTTTCCATTTTTTTATAATGGCAATGAAACCTAGTGATAAATCGAACCGGATGATGTTCATCTCTGGCTTTGGAACTGGGGAGTTTTCCTGGAAGATAAGCTTCATAAGCTGAATTGACCAAATCGTCGGGGTAGCCTTTTTCAGAAAATTTTTTCTTTAGATGTTCGCTTTGGGCTACATAATCATGGTCCCTAGTACAGTTCTGTCTCAACCGACAGAACTGAGCTTTAGGTATATTATTTGTCCATTGGGGGTGATGGCAACTATTGTAATGAAGATAGGAGTTTCCACAGGTAGGTTTATTGTAGTTTTTGGCATATATGTGATGTGACTCATGTCCAAGTTCCAAATCTAGAAACGGCATAGAGTCTGGATGTGAGACTGAGGTAAAGGAAAGGCCTAGGGTGTTATTATTGCAGTGGGTGACAAAATCGTCGATTTGGGAGGCGGAGCCGTCCCAAATGACGATAATATTGTCTATGTACCGCCCAAAGAAAACAATGTGCTGGGCAAAAGGATTATTCCGCCAGATGTATCTAGACTCCCAGAAACCCATGGTCAGATTTGCATAGGATGGAGCAAAATTAGCTCCCATGGCTGTCCCATTTATCTGTAAATAAAAAGTGTCCTCAAACTGAAAATAATTGTGAGTTAAACAAAATTGTGTTGCTTCCAAGATAAAAGACACTTGATCATGGTGTAAGGAGGAGTCTTGAAGGAGAAAATGTTGTATGGCTTGTAAGCCTATATTGTGGGGAATGGAGGTATATAACGAACTGACGTCCAACGATAGCCAGATGTAACTATTTTCCCATCTATACGGAATGATTTGTTCTAATAAGTGACCTGAATCGCGTATATATGATTGCAGGCTTTGGGCCAAAGGTTGCAGGAAGACGTCAATGAACTGTGAGAGACCACTGGTCACACTGTCCATTGCTGCTACAATGGGTCTACCTGGAGGATGTAAAGGGTCTTTGTGGACCTTTGGTAAGTGATAAAAGTAAGGGGTGTTATAATGGTCCTTTTTTAGGAAAGCTGCCTCATCTTTATTTATCACTTTATTCAGTAACGCCGATTGTACCAATTGTTCAACCTCAATTTTATACGCTGGTAGTGGGTCTTTATGGAGTCTCGTGTATGTTTTGTTGTCATTTAATAATCGACAGGCTTCGTTGATGTAATCGGTCTTGTTTAATAGAACAATACCACCTCCTTTGTCCGCGGATCTTATAATAAGATCGGGATTGTCAGATAATCGCTTAAGAGCCTGAGATTCACCATGATTCAGATTGGAATGGGAGTATTTGATGTGTTTGGACGTATCTGTACACATGGCTTGAAGGTCAGCAAAAACCGTCCTATAAAAAGACTCTAGATATGGGCCTTTTGAGCGGGTAGGGTAAAAAACAGATTTAGGACGTAGGTCAGTATGGACAAAGAGTGGCGACTCTGGGAGATGCTGTGTGAATAACAACATATCCGGATCCAAATCTTTACTCTCACCCGGATCATAAGTGCTAAAAGGACTTCCAGGGATGGCTTCCTCTATGGAAGTAAATACATTACTTTCCGCTTTATCCACGAGGGGGGTATTGTCAGCTTGTTTGGACTTTATATTAAAATAACGTTTTAATGTGAGATTCCGTATGAATTTGTTCAGGTCTTGAAATAATTGAAAAGAGTTGGGAAAAGAGGTGGGAGCAAAACTTAAGCCTTTGTGTAGGAGAGATAGGTCATCTTGATTTAATGGAACAGAGGACAAGTTAAAAATCTTTATAGTCTCCGCTGTTTGGTGTTTGTTTTTGGTAGTTCGCTTACCTCCTCTACATCCTCGTCTAATAGTTTTCTTTTTTTCTTTCTGATTTTGGTCAGTGGGCTCCCCTCTAAAAAAGACACAGGGGGAGGGCTGATGTAAGGGGAGCCGTCTCAAGTTCATTGATCATAACAGGGAAGGATATTTCTTCGCTACCTTCAAGCGATCTGGGGGTGACTCCTACCTGACTGGCCCTAACATCCTCCTACGGAACTTTGCAGCCGCCGGTCATCTCCATCTGACCACACACAGTACACTGAGGCGGGAGGCAGCCGGCTTTTTTTTCCTCCCATCAACATTGACTCAGCTATGGACGGCGCCTTGGAGTGGATGTTACAACCCCCCTCCCCCCAGAGGATGTCCTAAGATCTAATGGTGTCACACAGCCTGACCTTCATTCATGTCTTGTGAGTTACCACACACATTGTCTTATATGTATGAATAAACTGTCTGCACTTAGAGCGCTTCTCCTCTTTGTTTTTTTGTAAGCATATTATGGGATGTGTGTTTGTGTGGAATGACTCGAAGAGGGAGGGGGTTTCGGCAGAGTGTAGATCTCTTATGTTTTCAATAAACAAGGCATTCTGAGATGACTCCGAGCCTATGTGTCGTCTAGTTCTTGGGAGGGAAGGATTGTATAACGCTACCTGGATTGTTGCATGCTGTACCTGCCTAGTTGGATTATTACCTGTTTTCCTATCTACCAGCAGAGCCAATGTAGATTAAACTACTGCTCCGCTACACAGGCGGTCTCCCATCCAGGTACTAACCAGGCCAGACCCTGCTTAGCTTCTGAGATCAGACGAGATTCGGCGCGTTCAGGGTGATGTGGCCGTAGGCTATCAACACTGCCACCCTCGACCCCTTTGAACTTGGCCATGGCAAGATGGCACCTCAGGTTATTTGTTGGCTTTCTCTTTGTTTCTCCTGTGTGAATGCCTAATTTACCTCTAGCCATCAAATACTAAGTTCTTTGCTGTCAGTAAAACCCATGTGAGCTATTTTTTGGGGCCTATACAGGCCGACACTTACTTCTGTATACTATGAATGCCTAATGTACCTTCAGCCACCAAATACACTATGTTCTTTGCTGTGAGTTAAACCCATGCGAGCTAAGTTTTGGGGCCTATACAGGCTGACCCTTACTTCTGTATCCTGTGAAAGACTAATGTACCTCCAGCCATCAAATACTACATTCTGTGCTGTCAGTTAAACCCATGTGAGCTAATGTTTGGGGCCTATACAGGCCGACACTTACTTCACTCTACTGTGAATGCCTAATGTACCTCCAGCCATCAAATACACTACGTTCTTTGCTGTCAGTTAAACCCATGTGAGCTAATTTTTGGGGCCTATACAGTCCGACACTTACTTCTGTATACTGTGAATGCCTAATGTACCTTCAGCCATCAAATACACTATGTTATTTGCTGTCAGTTAAACCCATGTGAGCTAGGTTTTGGGGCCTATACAGGCTGACACTTACTTCTGTATCCTGTGAAAGCCTAATGTACCTCCAGCCATCAAAAACTACGTTCTGTGCTGTCAGTTAAACCCATGTGAGCTAATATTTGGGGCCTATACAGGCCGACACTTACTTCTGTCTACTGTGAATGCCTAATGTACCACCAGCCATCAAATACACTACATTCTTTGCTGTCAGTTAAACCCATGTGAGCTAATTTTTGGGGCCTATACAGTCCGACACTTACTTCTGTATACTGTGTGAATGCCTAATGTACCTCAAGCCACCAAATACTACGTTCTTAGTTGTCAGGTAAACTGATGTGGGCTAATTTTTGGGGCCTTTTATGGCCGACACTTACTTCTTTATCCTGTGAATGCCTAAGGTTCCTTCAGCCACAGAATACTACATTCTTAGCTGTCAGGTAAACCCATTTGGGCTAATTTTTGTTGCCTATACAGGCCGTCACTTACTTCTGTACCCTGTGAATGCCTAATGTACCTTCAGTCACAGAATACTAGGTTCTTAGCTTTCAGGTAAACCAATTTGGGCTAATTTTGTGGGGCCTTTTATGGCCGACACTTACTTCTTTATCCTGTAAATGCCTAATGTACCTTCAGCCACAGAATACTACATTCTTAGCTGTCAGGTAAACCCATGTGGGCTATTTTTTGGGGCCTTTTATGGCCGACACTTACTTCTGTATCCAGTGAATGCCTAATATACATTCAGCCAAAGAATACTACGTTCTTAGCTGTCAATTAAACCCATGTGGGCTAATTTTTGGGGTTATACAGGCCGACACTTACTTCTGTACCCTGTGAATGCCTAATATACCTTCAGCCACCAAATACTACGTTCTTAGCTGTCAGGTAAACCCATGTGGGCTAATTTTTGGGGCCTTTTACGGCCGACACTTACTTCTGTATCCTGTGAATGAAACATTTTTTATTCAAAATGACTGTATTTTTGTATTTTAGAGTCTTAAAAAGCCGGTTTTAGTCAAGATCGCTGCATTTTGCTCTCCAAAGCCCTGAAAATGTTATTGGTCAAAATGACTCTATTTTGGTCTCCAAGTGTCTTAAAAGCCTTTTTTTAGTCAAAATAACTGCATTTGGTCACCAAAAGTCTGAAAAAATTATTTTAGTCAAAATTATTTTATTTTTGTCTTTTAGAGTTTTAAAAAGCCGGTTTTAGACAAGATTACTGTATTTTGTCTCCAATGGTCTGAAAATTTTTTTGTGGTCAAAATGACTGTATTTCGGTCTCACCTTGAATGCGCCTCATCTTGGAAGCTAAGCAGGGCCGGGCCTGGTTAGTACCTGGATGGGAGACCACCTGGGAATACCAGGTGCTGTAGGCTTTTGGCTTTTCCTTTATTCGTTGGCTTTCTTTTTGTTTCTCCTGGCCCATTCATTACATGCTCTACACGCTATGTCGTGTATCTTTTGCGTTGCCCATGTGGTTTGGAATACGTGGGCCGCACGATACGCAAGCTGCATGTACGGTTAAACGAGCATGTGGCTAATATTATAAAAGCTTTCCCTAAACATAGCGTGTCGAGGCACTATGCTCTCTGCCATAATAAAGATCCTAGTGGCACTATTTTTATGGGGATTGATAAATTCCCGGGTAATTGGAGGGGTAGCAATCTGACGAGAGGGGTCTCCCAGTTGGAGACCAGTTGGATTTACCGCCTCAAATCCTATGCCCCTCACGGGCTCAATATTGATTGGGACATCAATTCCTTCATCAATAATTCATAATTCATAGTTTGAAGGTAGATTGCCTGTATACTAGTTACCATTTAGCCTATAACAAATGAGTTCATGTGTTTTTATCTGTATTTTCTTTTTGAGAGGCCTTTTTAATATGTTTTTATTTAAGATCATGTATTTTAGATTTATGATTGGTAATATTGCTAATATATCTTTTATGTATTAGTGTTGTATTTGGCGGTGTGGTCGGAGTCTCACGATTTTTTTATTTCTGCTGAGAGATGGCGCCGGTTTCCACTGTGGTCCATTGTGACCATCTAATCATGCAAAGCTAATGGATACTTGTGTGTTTAGCTCAATTGGGCTTACATATGCTGTAGCCATCTGCATAAGATTTATTTTGCACTGAATATTGTATGAGTGCTAATATTGGTCTTGATTGACTCTTAATGTGACATCCAGTTAATGTTTGGTTCCGGACGTTGGTACGCACGTGAACCGCATTCTAAGTCCGGATGTCTCTTCTTGTGAAATGCCGGTTGCGGTCGCTGACACGTAAGTGTCTTTCTTCCGGGATCCGGAACCTGTCTATTGCCCCGCCTATCCATCTCCGTCAGTGCATAAATTGTGGACGTTCACTGCAGGCCACACCCCCTGACAACGTCAGTCTCTGACGAAACGCGTAGGAGGAGCCTGCGGTGCGTCACGCTGAGACCACGGAGGAATCGAGCAGGAATTTTTTCAGCAGGAATCGAGCCTCGAGGACACCCTGATTTAAACACGCCATACAAACTACAGCCAAATGTGAGTTGCCACTTTGAGAATTGCGTCCAATAAAGTTGTTTAATGGTACTACACTATGGCAGTTGTTTCCCTCTTTACATGTTATAACTATCTGTGAGGAAGTGGATGTGATCAGAGAGTGAGCCGGTGCAGGATTTGCCAGTGGAGGTTGAAATATGCTGTTTTTGATCTCTGTCATGGGGGTCAAATCATTGTGGTAAGAGGCCAACCTTTACCTTTGGTGGTGGTACTTCCTGCACGGGGATATCGGTGTTTGGAGTGTCCTTAGGAGCACCTTAACTTACTTCTGTATACTGTGTGAATGCCTAATGTACCTCCAGCCACCAAATACTACGTTCTTAGTTGTCAGGTAAACTGATGTGGGCTAATTTTTGGGGCCTTTTATGGCCGACACTTACTTCTTTATCCTGTTAATGCCTAATGTACCTTCAGCCACAGAATACTACGTTCTTAGCTGTCAGGTAAACCCATTTGGGCTAATTTTTGGGGCCTTTTATGGCCGACACTTACTTCTTTATCCTGTAAATGCCTAATGTACCTTCAGCCACAGAATACTACGTTCTTAGCTGTCAATTTTTGTCTTTCAGAGCCTTAAAAAGCCGGTTTTAGACAAGATTTTAGACATTTGGCTCCAATGGCCTGAAAATTTTTTTGGTTAAAATAACTATTTTGGTCTCCAAGTGTCTAAAAAGCCTTTTTTTAGTCAAAATAACTGCATTTGGTCACCAAAGGTCTGAAAAACATTTTTAGTCAAAATGACTGTATTTTTGTCTTTTAGAGTCTTAAAAAAGCCAGTTTTAGACAAGATAACTGCATTTTGCTCTTTAATGCCCTGACATTTTTTTGGTCAAAATGACTATTTTGGTCTCCAAGTGTCTAAAAATCCTTTTTTAGTCAAAATAACGGCAATTGGTCACCAAAGGTGTGAACATTTTTTTAGTCAAAATGACTGTATTTTTGTCTTTTAGAGCCTTAAAAAGCCGGGTTTAGACAAGATTTGTCTAAAACTGGCCATTTGGGCTCCAATGGCCTGAAAAGATATTTTCGGTCAAAATTACTCTATTTTGGTCTCCAAGTGTCTTAAAATCCTTTTTTAGTCAAAATAAGTGCATTTGGTCACCAAAGGTCAGAAAAAAAATTTAGTCAAAATGACTATATTTTTGTCTTTTAGAGCCTTAAAAAGCCGGTTTTAGACAAGATTTAAGACATTTGGCTCCAATGGCCTGAAAAAAATGTTTTGGTCAAAATGACTCTATTTTGGTCTCCAAGTGTCTAAAAACCTTTTGTTAGTCAAAATAACGGCATTTGGTCACCAAAGGTCTGAAATTTGTTTGGCAAAATGACTGTATTTTTGTCTTTTAGAGCCTTAAAAAGCCGGTTTTAGACTTGATTTGTCTAAAACCGGCCATTTGGGCTCCAATGGCCTGAAAAAAGTTTTTGGTCAAAATGACTTTATTTTGGTCTCCAAGTGTCTTAAAAGCCTTTTTAAGTCAGAGTCTGCAGAGTCGGCGAAACATGTTGGACCTGGGTGACCCCACTACTCTAGGATATGGTTCATAATTTTATGTATTACATATTTTCTATATTGACTGTCTTTTGATGTCTTTGCATCTGTGTCTTTTTTAACAATTTTGTACACATGTATTAATAAAATCATTATATTTTAAATTGGTCTTTTATTTATCTATTCATGCCAAGTAACTCCTGCCTACAAAGTCCCAGGTTGGGTGTTTCCTCAGAATACACAGTTCCCTGTGGGGCTCATTTAGGGTCTGGTGTATTGGAACACCAATACCACTTGATACACTTTTTTCTCATATGTCCTTAGGGATGTGGCAGGACCTTTCTTGGCTTACTGGCATTTAGGGTCGGCACCTAACATTTTCTACTTACTTCTGCATCCTGTGAATGCCTAATGTACCTTTAGCCACAGAATACTACATTCTTAGCAGTCAGGTAAACCCATGGGAGCTAATTTTTGGGGCCTATACAGGCCGACACTTGCTTCTGTATACTGTGTGAATGCCTGATGTACCTCTAGCCATCCAATAATACGTTCTTTGCTGTCAGTTAAACCTATGTGAGCTAATTTTTGGGACCAAAACAGGCCGACACTTACTTCTGTATAGTGTTAATGCCTGATGTACCTCCAGCCATCAAATACACTATGTTCTTTGGTGTCAGTTAAACCCATGTGAGCTAATTTTTGGGGCCTATACAGGCCGACACTTACTTCTATATCATGTGAATGCCTAATGTACTTCCATCCTTTAAATACTACGTTCCTTGCTGTCAGTTAAACCTATGTGAGCTAATTTTTGGGGTCTATAAAGGCCGACACTTACTTCTGTATACTGTGAATGCCTAATGTACCTTGAGCCACAGAATACTACGTTCTTAGCTGTCAGTTAAACCCATGTGGGCTAATTTTTGGGGACTATACAGGCCGACACTTACTTCTGTATCCTGTGAATGCCTAATGTACCTTCAGCCTCCAAATACTACATACTTAGCTGTCAGGTAAACCCATGTGAGCTAATTTTTGGGGCCTATACATGCCGACACTTACTTCTGTATACTGTGTGAATACCTAATGTACCTCTAAACAAAACGATTCAGGATGCTCATAATTGTCCGTTATGTTCCGCGGAACGACCTTCTCTTTGCCACAAGTTCTGGTCCTGTCCCTATATCACGACATTCTGGGACCAGGTACTGACCTTCATCAGGGAGTGACGAAGTGGCACATACCCAAAGACCCTATATTGCTCCTGTTCGGTTAATGGGACAAACGCCTCCAAAAGTGGTCTAGCACCCCTGCCTCGCCACATCGTCTGTGGATCCTGACCTGTTTACTGGTGGCCAGAAGGACAATCCTAACTAATTGGATCTCCACGACTCCCCCCTTAGTTTCCCGGGTCAGATAAGAGCTTTCCACACTTCTTTCCATTGACCGCCTCAACGCGGATTTTTCAGCCCCATCCTCACGGAAATCATTTCTACAGAAATGGGACAATTACGTCAAGTACTCCTTCTCCAAATCCGACCCCTCTATGGATCAATATACAATTACGTTCCAGGACTCGCCCAAGAACTCTCCCCCACTCTCACATTCCCCATCAGTTTCCATGCTCTTTTGACTCTGGACCGCCCTGCCCTAATTTGCATAATGTCTGTATTTAATTGTACCTTTTCTGTTGTTGATACTCACGTGTTATATTACAAAATTTTAAACAAAACGATTCAGGATGCTCATAATTGTCCGTTATGTTCCGCGGAACGACCTTCTCTTTGCCACAAGTTCTGGTCCTGTCCCTATATCACGACATTCTGGGACCAGGTACTGACCTTCATCAGGGAAGTGACGAAGTGGCACATACCCAACGACCCTATATTGCTCCTGTTCGGTTAATGGGACAAACGCCTCCAAAAGTGGTCTAGCACCCCTGCCTCGCTACATCGTCTGTGGATCCTGACCTGTTTACTGGTGGCCAGAAGGACAATCCTAACTAATTGGATCTCCACGACTCCCCCCTTAGTTTTCCGGGTCAGATAAGAGCTTTCCACACTTCTTTCCATTGACCGCCTCAACACGGATTTTTCAGCCCCATCCTCACGGAAATCATTTCTACAGAAATGGGACAATTACGTCAAGTACTCCTTCTCCAAATCCGACCCCTCTATGGATCAATATACATTTACGTTCCAGGACTCGCCCAAGAACTCTCCCCCACTCTCACATTCCCCATCAGTTTCCATGCTCTTTTGACTCTGGACCGCCCTGCCCTAATTTGCATAATGTCTGTATTTAATTGTACCTTTTCTGTTGTTGATACTCACGTGTTATATTACAAAATTTTAAATACAAAAAAAAAGGAAAAGCCAAAAGCCTTACAGCACCTGGTATTCCCGTAGGCAATCACCACTGCCACCCTCGACCCCTTTGAAATTTGCCATGGCAAGATGGCACCTCAGGAGAAACAAAAAGAAAGCCAACGAATAAAGGAAAAGCCAAAAGCCTACAGCACCTGGTATTCCCAGGCGGTTTCCCATCCAGGTTCTAACCAAGCAAGACCCTGCTTAGCTTCTGAGATCAGACGAGCTTGGGCGTGTTCAGGGTGATGTGGCCATAGGCGATCAACACTGCCACCCTCGACCCCTTTGAACTTGGCCATGGCAAGATGGCACCTCAGGAGAAACAAAAAGAAAGCAAACAAATAAAGGAAAAGCCAAAAGCCTACAGCACCTGGTATTTCCAGGCAGTCTCCCATCCAGCTACTAACCAGGCCCGACCCTGCTTAACTTCTGAGATCAGATGAGATCGGGCGCTTTCAGGGTGATGTGGCCGTAGGCAATTCCAAATGCCAACCTCGACCCCTTTGAACTTGGCCATGGCAATATGGCACCTCGGGAGAAACAAAAAGAAAGCCAACGAATAAAGGAAAGGCCTACAGCACCTGGTATTCCCAGGCGGTCTCCCATCCAGGTACTAACCAGGCCCGACCCTGCTTAGCTTCCAAGATTAGACAATATCGGGTGCGTTCAAGGTGATGAGGCCGTAGGCAATCACCACTGCCACCCTCGACCCCCTTTGAACTTGGCCATGGCAAGATGGCACCTCAAGTTATTCGTTGGCTTTCTTTTTGTTTCTCCTGTGTGAATGCCTAATTTACCTCTAGCCATCAAATACACTATGTTCTTTGCTGTCAGTTAAACCCATGTGAGCTAAGTTTTGGGGCCTATACAGGCTGACACTTACTTCTGTATACTATAAGGGGTCGAGGGTGGCAGTGGTGATCGCCTACGGCCACATCACCCAGAATGCGCCTGATCTCGTCTGATCTTGGAAGCTAAGCAGGGTCAGGCCTGGTTAGTACCTGGATGGGAGACCGCCTGGGAATACCAGGTGCTGTAAGCTTTTGGCTTTTCCTTTATTCGTTGGCTTTCTTTTTGTTTCTCCTGAGGTGCCATCTTGCCATGGCCAAGTTCAAAGGGGTCGAGGGTGGAAGAAGTGATCGCCTACAGGCACATCACCCTGAACACGCCCAATCTGGTCTGATCTCGGAAGCTAAGCAGGGTCGGGCCTGGTTAGTACCTGCATGGGAGACTGCCTGTGTAGTGGAGGAGTAGTTTAATCTACATGGGCTCTGCTGGTAGATAGGAAAACAGGTAATAATCCAACTAGGCAGGTACAGCATGCAACAATCCAGTTAGCGTTATACAATCCTTCCCTCCCAAGAACTAGATGACTCATAGGCTGTGAGTCAACTCAGAATGCATCGTTTATTGAAAACACAAGAGATCTACACTTCTCCAAAACCCCCTCCCTCTTCGAGTGATTCCACACAAATACACAGCCCATAATATGCTTACAAGGCAGACATGAACAATAGGACAATGGAATGCAGTTATTCACAAAAACTAACCCCACCCCACTAGCAGGGGTCCATGAAACACTGCTGCCATATTCTAGCAATCTGCAATATATCTTTATATATTTCCTCAGGGACACTGTTCAGTAATATTATGGCCATTCTTTCAACACAAGCCACACTCTCAGTGTTAATTCCGCTACAGCCTGGGAATACCAGGTGCTGTAGGCTTTAGGCTTTTCCTTTATTCATTGGCTTTCTCTTTGTTTCTCCTGAGGTGCCATCTTGGCATGTCCAAATTCAAAAGGGTCGAGGGTGGCAGTGGTGATCGCCTAAGGCCACATCACCTTTAATGCGCTCAATCTTGTCTGATCTCAGAAGCTAAGCAGGATTGGGCCTGGTTAGTACCTGGAGGGGGGACTGCCTGGCAATACCAGGTGCTGTAGGCTTTTGGCTTTTCCTTTATTCGTTGGCTTTCTTTTTGTTTCTCCTGAAGTGACATCTTGCCATGGCCAAGTTCAAAGGGGTCGAGGGTGGCACTGGTGATCACCTATGGCTACATCACCCTGAGCACACCCCATCTTGTCTGATCTCAGAAGCTAAGCAGGGTCAGTCCTGGTTAGTACCTGGATGGGAGACCACCTGGGAATACCAGGTGCTGTAGACTTTTGGCTTTTGCTTTATTTGTTGGCTTTCTTTTTGTTTCTCCTGAGGTGCCATCTTGCCATGGCCAAGTTCAAAGGGGTCAATGGTGGCAGTGATTATTGCCTTTGGCCACATCACCCTTAACGCGCCTGATCTCGCAAGCTAAGCAGGGTCAGGCCTGGTTAGTACCTTGATGGGAGACCACCTGGGAATACCAAGTGCTGTAGGCTTTTGGCTTTTGCTTTATTCGTTGGCTTTCTTTTTGTTTGTTTTTTGTTTCTTTTTGAAACGGCGCTACCTTTTATATATAAAGTAAAACCAACAGTGTATCCAGACCGTGGGGTAACTTTTAAGATATGTGCAAAATAAAGTGCCAGTGCAAAGAATATGTGTCGGCCGTAAAAGGCCCCAAAAATTAGCCCACATGGGTTTACCTAACAGCTAAGAACGTAGTATTTGGTGGCTGAAGGTATATTAGGCATTCACAGGGTACAGAAGTAAGTGTCTGTATAGGCCCCAAAAATTAGCCCACATGGGTTTAATTGATAGTTAAGAATGTAGTATTCTGTGGCTGAAGGTACATTAGGCATTCACGGGATACAGAAGTAAGTGTCGGCCGTAAAAGGCCCCAAAAATTAGCCCACATCAGTTTACCTGACAACTAAGAACGTAGTATTTGGTGGCTGGAGGTACATTAGGCATTCACACAGTATACAGAAGTAAGTGTCGGCCTGTATAGGACCCAAAAAATAGCTCACATGGGTTTAACTGACAGCAAAGAACATAGCATTTGATGGCTAGAGGTACATTAGGCATTCACACAGTATACAGAAGTAAGTGTCGGCATGTATAGGCCCCAAAAATTAGCTGACATGGGTTTACCTGACAGTTAAGAATGTAGTATTTGGTGGCTTAAGGTACCTTAGGCATTCACAGGATTTAGAAGTATCTGTCGGCCTGTATAGTCCCCAAAAATTAGCCCACATGGGTTTTACTGACAGCTAAGAACGTAGTATTCTGTGGCTGAAGGTACATTAGGCATTCACACAGTATACAGAAGTAAGTGTCAGAATGTATAGGCCCCAAAAATTAGCTCACATGCGTTTACCTGACAGCTAAGTATGTAGTATTTGGAGGCTGAAGGTACATTAGGCATTCACAGGATACAGATGTAAGTGTCGGCCTGTATAGTCCCCAAAAACTAGCACACATGGGTTTAACTGACAGCTAAGATCGTAGTATTCTGTGGCTGAAGGTACATTAGGCATTCACAGGATACAGAAGTAAGTGTCAGCCTGTATAGGCCCCAAAAATTAGCTCACATGGGTTTAACTGACAGCAAAGAACGTACTGTATTATATGGCTGGAGGTACATTAGGCATTCACAGTATACAGAAGTGTCGGCCTGTATAGGCCCCAAAAATTAGCTCACATGGATTTAACTGACAGCAAAGAACGTATTATTGGATGGCTAGAGGTACATTAGGCATTCACACACCATACAGAAGTAAGTGTTGGCCTCTATAGGCCCCAAAAATTAGCTCACATGGGTTTACATGACTGCTAAGAACGTAGTATTCTGTGGCTAAAGGTATATTAGGCATTCACAGGATACAGAAGTAAGGGTCGGCCTGTTTAGGCCCCAAAAATTAGCTCACATGGGTTTAACTGACAGCAGAGAATGTAGTATTTGATGGCTGGAGGTACATTAGGCATTCACACAGCATACAGAAGTAAGTGTTGGCCTCTATAGGCCCCAAAAATTAGCTCACATGGGTTTACCTGACTGCTAAGAACGTAGTATTCTGTGGCTAAAGGTACATTAGGCATTCACAGGATACAGAAGTAAGTGTCGGCCATAAAAGGCAACAGAAATTAGCCCACATGGGTATACCTGACAGTTACCTTCAGCCACAGAATACTTCGTTCTTAGCTGTCAGTTAAACCCATGTGGGCTTATTTTTGGGGCCTATACAGGCCAACACTTACTTCTGGATGGGAGACCGCCTGGGATTACCAGGTGCTGTAGGATTTTGGCTTTTCCTTTATTCGTTGGCTTTATTTTTGTTTCTCCTGAGGTGCCATCTTGCCATTGCCAAGTTCAAAGGGGTCGAGGGTGGCAGTGGTGATAGCCTACGGCCACATCACCCTGAACGCGCCCCATCTTGTCTGATCTTGGAAGCTAAGCAGGGTCGGGCCTGGTTTGTACCTGGATGCGAGACTGCCTGGGAATACAGGGTGCTGTAGCATTTTGGCTTTCCCTTTATTCGTTGGCTTTCTTTTTGTTTCTCCTGAGGTGCCATCTTGCCATTGCCAAGTTCAAAGGAGTCGAGGGTGGCAGTAGTGATTGCCTAAGGCCACATCACCCTTAACACGCCCGATCTCATCTGATCTCAGAAGCTAAACAGGGTCGGGCCTGGTTTGTACCTGGATGCGAGACTGCCTGGGAATACAGGGTGCTGTAGCATTTTGGCTTTCCCTTTATTCGTTGGCTTTCTTTTTGTTTCTCCTGAGGTGCCATCTTGCCATTGCCAAGTTCAAAGGGGTCGAGGGTGGCAGTGGTGATCGCCTACGGCCACATCACCCTGAACACACGCCCGATCTCATCTGATCTTGGAAGCTAAGCAGGGTCGGGCCTGGTTAGTACATGGATGGGAGACCGCCTGGGAATATCAGGTGCTGTAGGCTTTTGGCTTTTCCTTTATTCGTTGGCTTTCTTTTTGCTTCTCCTGAGGTGCCATCTTGCCATGGCCAAGTTCAAAGGAGTCGAGGGTGGCAGTAGTGATCGCCTAAGGCCACATCACCCTTAACACGCCCGATCTCATCTGATCTCAGAAGCTAAACAGGGTCGGGCCTGGTTTGTACCTGGATGCGAGACTGCCTGGGAATACAGGGTGCTGTAGCATTTTGGCTTTCCCTTTATTCGTTGGCTTTCTTTTTGTTTCTCCTGAGGTGCCATCTTGCCATTGCCAAGTTCAAAGGGGTCGAGGGTGGCAGTGGTGATCGCCTACGGCCACATCACCCTGAACACACGCCCGATCTCATCTGATCTTGGAAGCTAAGCAGGGTCGGGCCTGGTTAGTACATGGATGGGAGACCGCCTGGGAATATCAGGTGCTGTAGGCTTTTGGCTTTTCCTTTATTCGTTGGCTTTCTTTTTGTTTCTCCTGAGGTGCCATCTTGCCATGGGCAAGTTCAAAGGGTTCGAGGGTGGCAGTGATAATCGCCTATGGCCACATCACGTCTGATCTCGGAAGATAAGCAGGGTCGGGCCTGGTTAGTAGGGATGATCGAACTTTTGAAAAGTTTGGTTCGACCAGAAGACCCGAATTTCCCGAAAGTTCGGTTCAGATTCCAAGAACCCATTGAAATCAATGGGACCCGAACTTCGGTAATTAAAAAACACAATTTTGAAGCCCTAAAACCCAATAAATGCCCCTAAAAAGTGCCTAGGGTTCTGGGTCATGCCCCAGGGACTATTAATAACACAAAAAAAGTTCTTAAAATTTGTTGTTTTTGATAGAAAGCCAATTATTGAAAAAATTATTGGGAAAAAAAAAAAGATTTCTTTGGATTTTGTGTCTGTGGGGTCTAAAAGGTGTACCTGTGACGTTTCAGCTCTTTAGCATGTCCAGAACCAGAATTATAGCATGCCAAACCTTCAAAAATGACTTTTTTGCTCAACCTTTCCTTTCTTTTGCTCCTAATCAACTGCACAGCCAATGTGTATGATGGGGACATAATGCAGTGCACTGGGAACAAGATTATAGTTTTTTTTTTAAAAAGGTGCTGTCTCTTTAAATGTGCATATAATTAACGGGTGTATTTTCACAATGTCAGGACCCAGACTTGAACCTGGGACCTACAGTGTGTCTGCCAATGACTCTACTTGCTGAGCCACCTGGAATGCTGAACAGCTCCTTGGACAAATCCTTGAATGACCCTGCTGTGAATCTTTATTGCCTTGAACTTTGAACCCTTTGCTCCTCCCATGAACTTCCTGTTTTAAGCCATGTCTTTGCACTTCCTGGTTGGCAGAATATTGTGCCTTCAACAGCCGATATCTCGCTTGTCTCTCCTGCTGCATTCCGTATCTTTGCTACCATCCATTATCGACACTTGGCTTGTTCCTCGACTATGCTTTTGCCTAATCCCAACCTGCAACTACTTGTTACCGACCTTTGGCTATTCCTAGACTACGCTTCTGCTTGATCCTGACCTGCTGTATCTGCTACTGGACCCTGGCTTGCTCACCTCCTGGTGGGGCGATCCTGAGGACCGCGACCTGGTACTAACACGCAGCAAAATCCATCTCCACCATCGAGGGAGTCAAACTAGGCCTTGCAGATTGCCGCATGTCTTCCTCCTCCTCCTCCTCCTCAAAGCCTGCAAAAGTTCCCGAAGAATCGTCTTCCTCCTCTTCCACCCCTGGATCCTGCTCGGGCCTCTGGGAGCTAGGCATAATGGGGTCAGGATTCTCAGGATAAAGGGGGCCTTGAGAGGCAAGGAAGTCCTCCTCTTCCTCCTGCTGCTCTGCCTCCAGTGCCCTGTCCATAATGCCACGCAGAGTGTGCTCCAACAAAAACAGTACCGATAGGGTGTCACTGATGCATGCGCTGTCCCGGCTGACCATCCTTGTGGACTCCTCAAATGCAGAGAGGACAGCACATGCATCCTTAATCAAAAGCCACTGCCGTGGTGAAAAGAAGCCCAGGCGCGCTGAGCCAGTGCTGGTGCTGTACTCGCAGAGATATTCATTGAGGGCCCTCTGCTGCATGTACAGGTGCTGCAGCATAGCCAAGGTGGAGTTCCAGCGGGTGGGCATGTCACAGACGAGGCGGTGTACCGGCAGGTGAAACTCGCGCTGCACTTCGGCCAAACGTCCAGTGGCACTGTACGACCGCCTGAAGTGATTGCACACCCTTCTTGCCATCCTTAGCACATCCTGCATTCCTGGGTATGAGTTCAAAAACCGCTGTACCACGAGATTCAGGACATGCGCCAGGCATAGCACATGGGTCAACTTTCCCTGACGAAGGGCGGTCAGGAGGTTTAACCCATTATCGGTAACCACCATCCCTGGCTGCAGCTGGCGTGGTGTCAACCACCTCTGGGCCTGTGCCTGCAGAGCCCCAAGAATCTCAGGGGCAGTATGCTGCCTGTCCCCTAGACACACAAGCTGCGGCACTGCGTGACACCTTTTGGCCTGAGACATAGAATAGCCCTTTGAACGCTTACGTAGTACCTCATCATATTCAAAGGACCATTCTGCAGAGGAGGGCATGGAGGAGGATGAGTAGGAGGAGGAGCAGAAGGGGGTAGAAGTGATCGATCTACCCGGATCAGCGACACCACCAGCTGTTTGCAGACGTGGGGGCAACCTGGCTGCAGCACCGAGCTCTGGCTACAATCCCTTCCGCTGGCAAGCAGTGTCACCCAATGAGCAGTGACAGAAATGTACCGTCCCTGCCCATGTTTGCTTGACCAAGTGTCAGCCGTCAGGTGTATCTTACAGCTGACTGACGTGGCCAGGGACGACACTACATTGCCTTCCACATGTTGGTATAGGGATGGCAGGGCCTTACGAGCAAAGTAATGCCGACTTGGCACCTGCCACTGTGGAACTGCACATTTTGCAAAGTCACGGAAGGGAGCAGACTCTACCAGGTTAAATGGTAACAGTTGCAGAGCCAGTAGTTTTGCCAAACTACTGTTTAGATGCTGGGTATGTGGGTGGCGGGGAGTATACATTTTTTTTCGTTCCAGCATGTGTGGAATCGAAATTTGGCATCTAGATGTTACAGCTGGTGGTGTGCTGGAGGTAGATGCGACACTGCCTGCTATATCATCATCCCTGTCAATGGAGGCTGCCAACAGGTGACGAGTGACTATAGCAGGGCCAGGAACAGACTGATGTGCAGGTGGAGCACGAGGAGCAGCGCGAGGAGGACTAGGAGGCCGACTGACCGATCTTTGGCCCTTTTGTGGGTTCTTCAAATGCTCCTGCCAACAGGCCAAGTGGTGGGTTGTCAAATGCCTGTTTAGGCAGCTTGTACCCAGGTGGTTGACATTTTTGCCACGTTTTATACCCTTCTGACAAATCTTGCAGATCGCAACTGTTCGTTCTGCATGGGATGTCTCAAAAAAGGCCCATCAAGAAGAGGTGTGTATAGTGGCCCGGGAGACAACAGGTGCAGCCTTAGATGGAGCAAGCCGTCTGCTCTCCCCTCTTGCTTGCTCTGCCTCCTCCTCAACCTCAGACCCAACATCAGACTCTATAAAGGACTGAGCATCAGGCGTGGCCCGGGAGACAACAGGTGCGGCCTTAGATGGAGCAGGCTGTCTGCTCTCCCCTCTTGCTTGCTCTGCCTCCTCCTCAAACTCAGACCCAACATCAGACTCCATAAAGGACTGAGCATCAGGCTGGAGTAGATGGCTGACACTGTGGTCAAACAGCTCAGCTGAATCCTCTGCCATGTCTGAAGTTGGGTCTAAGGGAGGACATGAGGTGGACATGGACTCATCTCTATTTGTTCTGCCAACTGCAGAAGACTGACCACTTTTCTCTGCCTGGGTCACTGTAGTTGCAGATGATGCCGATGATGAGGGTTTGGTAATATAGTCCACCACCTCCTGTACGTACTGTGGACGTATAGCTTGGCCACTGCCAGAGAACAATGCAAATGGTGGCCTGGCTGAGGACTGACCACCACGTCCACCCCTGCCTCTAGACACCCTAGAAGCTGTGCCCCTTTCCGCAGCAGGGCCACGTATGCCTTTTCTTGGTCTACCTGGCATATTTGTCACTGAGGCATTGGCAACTCTGTGCGGTGAAAAACGCACACTGCTATGCGACCCACAGTTGTCGCTGAATACAGCACAGCAGATGCGTGTCATGCACACTTGCAAAGCCTTTTGCACAGTGAACATAACGCTTTCAAGAACAGGAGTTAAGTTGTCACTGAGGCAATGTATTTTGCTGACTAGCAAGCACGTATACCTGCTGTAGATATATCAGCACTGTGGAACGTGCTCACTACACAGAACCCTCACACTTTCACTTTCACTTTCCCTACAGAAACTAGATTATTACATCTAACTACTGTGGTACAAAGTTCCCTAACTACACTAGATATCCCTTTCCTCACACTAAAAGAACAGCTCCATACAGCAGAAGACTGACACTGTCCCTTTAATTTTTATTTTTTTTTCTAACTCAAAAAACCAGCACAATCGCTGTATTTCTAACTACACTGACTGGCTGTAAGCTGAATGCAATTCTGCTATATGGAGCTTTAGAAGCACTCGCCTATGCAGAAAACATAGTGTAGCAAAGCAGGAGTAAGAGAAATGCTTCCACTCTCTTCAACAGACTCTGTATCACTGTGCTAGGGGTTAGGCGGGGCTATCTTATATACTGTGGGGTGTATTCACTTCTGATTGGAACCTGGTCTCCGTAGTCACTCCAATCACGTTCCCAGAAGACTCCTGCCCCCTCATTGGCTTTTGCTGATGTTTCTGGGCCAATCACGGGCTTTTACAGCCCAGTTCCTGTACCAGTGCATTTTGGGCGGTTCTGGTGGCCGAATTCCGAACTTTTACCGCAAAAAGTTCGGAATTCGGCCGAATTTCGAACACCCAATGTTCGGGTCGAACCGATTGTCCCGGTTAGAACCTGCATGGGAGACTGCCTGGGAATACCAGGTGCTGTAGGTTTTTGGCTTTTCCTTTATTTGTTGGCTTTCTTTTTGTTTCTCCTGAGGTGCCATCTTGCCATGGCAAAGTTCAAAGGGGTCGAGGGTGGCAGTGGTGATCGCCTACGGCCACATCACGCCCGATCCTGTCTGATCTCGGAAGCTAAGCAGGGTCGGGCCTGGTTAGTACCTGGATGGGAGATCAGCTGGGAATACCAGGTGCTGTAGGCTTTTGGCTTTTCCTTTATTCTTTGGCTTTCGAGATAACTGCATGTGGTAACCAATAGCCTGAAAAAATGTTTTTGGTCAAAATGACTATTTTCGTCTTTTAGAGTCTTAAAACGCTTGTTTTAGACAAGATAACTGCATTTCGTAACCAATGGCCTGAAAAATCTTTTTGGTCAAAATGACTCTATTTTGGTTTTCAAGTGTCTAAAAAGCCTTTTTTAGTCAATATAACTGCATTTGATAACCAAAGGTCTGAAAAAAATTTAGTCAAAATGACTATTTTTGTCTTTATAGTCTTAAAACGCTTGTTTTAGACAAGATAATTGCATTTGGTCTCCAATGGCCTGAAAAATATTTTTTTGATCAAAATGACTCTGTTTTGGTCTCCAAGTGTCAAAAAAGCCTTTTTTAGTCAGAATAACTGAACCCACGTTGTACCTGGCACTTGATGTTACACACACTTTTCCTGTTATGATGGGAGCTCTTCTGCTGCACTAATGGTTGCTACCTCTCACATGGTTGTTAATTTTGAGGAGACTACACTGGCATCGGTGGTCCCTCTCCGGTTTCCCCCCCTTGGTCATGACTGGGCATGCCCTATTGACTTGTCCCTTCCCCCACACGTGGCAGACTTGTATTGCCTTTTTGTTCCCCCCTTTTTGCCTTTTTTCTGGTCCTGGACTTTGGTTTGATTTTTTTTCTTTTCCTGCATGTACTTTGTCGCTCTACTGCTATTATTTTACCCTATGCTGTGGATGTTCCTATTGACTGTTCTCTATGCTGGGGCTGCACCAGTACTGTGTGGGCTGGGCGACTACTCCTGTTGCTCTCTCTATATAGCTGGGCTGTGCTGATGGGGTGTAGTGGGTTCACCCTTTCTGGGTGCCCTCTTTCGCCTCCCTGGCCGGGTTGCCTGAGGCTCCGTGTATGGCTACATTTTGACTATGGCTGATAATATTTGTGTGATGTCCTGGAATGTGCGGGGCCTCGGCAACCCAGTAAAGAGGACGGCGGTGCTCCGCACCATCAAACGCCTGCAGGCAGATGTGGTTTGCCTGCAGGAGACCCATATGTCTCCTTCCACTTCCCCGTGTCTAGCTCCTAGCGTATTTATTCACCAGTTCCACTCTGTTTACTCCACTTATTCGAGAGGGGTGTGTATTTTGATTAACCACTTCCATACCGAGTCATGTAAAATGACGTCGGCAAAGTGGTTGTAAGGATCCGGGCCGCCGTCATATGACGTCGCCCGGATCTCCCCTCTACTGCGCTCCCCCGGGGGCGCGCAGCGCGGCGATCGGGCGTGAGGCTCGTCCCTCGGACATAGCCCATCCCTGATCAAGGTAAACAGCCAATAGAAATTGGCTGTTTACCATGTGATCGGCTGTGTCAATCACAGCCGATCACATGAGCGGCTCCAGCACGAGCCGCTCGTTCTCTCTGCAATGCGCGCCCCTGGGGGTGCGCAGAGCAGCGATCGGGGACGAGGCTCATCCCTCGGACAGAGTCGATCCCCGATCTAGGTAAAGAGCCAATGAAATTGGCTCTTTACCACGTGACCGGCTGTGTCCAATCACAGCCAGTCACAAATGTCAACAGAGAACACGGTAACTAGCTGTCACCGTGTTCTCCTCCTCACACACTGATCCTGTGTGAGGAAGAGAGTGTGGTAACAGCTAGTTACCAATTACAGTGCACCCCAAACACACTGATTGCCCCCCCCCAATAAAGAGCACCTGTCACTAGCCCATCAAAGTACCTGAGTACCTGTCACCAGCCCATCAGGTACTCAGATGACAGGTACTCGGGTACTCTGATGGGCTGGTGACAGGTACTCGGGTACTCTGATGACAGGTACTCGGGTACTCTGATGACAGGTACTCGGGTACTCTGATGACGGGTACTCGGGTACTCTGATGATGGGTACTCGGGTACTCTGATGACAGGTACTCGGGTACTCTGATGATGGGTACTCAGGTACTCTGATGACGGGTACTCAGGTACTCTGATGACGGGTACTCGGGTACTCTGATGACGGGTACTCGGGTACTCTGATGACGGGTACTCGGGTACTCTGATGACAGGTACTCGGGTACTCTGATGACAGGTACTGGGGTACTCTGATGACAGGTACTCGGGTACTTTGAGTACCTGTCAACGGAATACCCGTCATCAGAGTACCCGAGTACCTTCCACCTGCTCATCAGAGTACCTGACGCCTGAAGTACCCGAGTACTTGCCGCCTGCTCATCAGTACCCATCACTACTCATCAGTACTCATCAGTACCTATCACGTATCAGGACTGATCATCAGTACCCATCAGTACAGTAACACCTATCAGTACTACTCATCAGTACCTATCACCTGCCTGTCACCTGCCCATCAGAGTACCCCAGTACCTGTCACCTGCCTATCGGAGTACCCGAGTACCTGCCACCTGCTCATCAGTACCAGAGTACCTGTCACCTGCCCAACAAAGTACCCGAGTACCTGTCACCCTTCATACAGCCACCATGTCCAAGTCCAAAAAGGTTTATGTACGTCCTCCATTTAAACCTAAATACCGGTGTTATGGCAGCAGATAGCTGCCATAACCCTGGTATTTTTTTAAACGGTGGACAGTTGGCTTTCCGATAAGGGTGGTGCCAGCGGCGGATTCACCGTGGGATCACCCTTCCGGGATGGCGGAAGAGGCGCCCCCCTTCCCGCCGCGTTCCGGTCCTTTTCCCCGCTTACCGGACCCGCCGGCAGCGGGGAAAACGATCCGGTCCCAGATCCTCACAGACAGGATGTCGAGTGAGGGCAAGCTTGCCCTCACTTGACTCTATGGTCTTGGAGGACCGGAGCTACGGAAAATGTTGTTGCCTAGCAACCGGTTTAAAGGTCCTTTTTTTTTTTTTCATTTTATATAGTAATTTTTTTTTTCTATCTTTTAGTGTACTTGTGAGATCTGAGGACTTTTTGACCCCAGATCTCACAAAAAAGAGGTCCTGTCGTGCCTATTTCTATTACGAGGAATGTTTACATTCCTTTTAATAGAAATAAAAATGATCAATTTTTTTTTTTTACACGGTGTAAAAATAAAAAATAATAAATAAAATAAATAGTAAAAAAAAAAATTAAAGCGCCCTGTCCCCATGAGCTCGCGCGCAGAAGCGAGCGCATACAGAAACCCCGCCCACATATGTAAACGGTGTTCAAACCACACATGTGAGGTATCGCCGCGATCGTTAGAGCAAGGGGAATAATTTGAGCCCTAGACCTCCTCTGTAACTCAAAGATGGTAACCTGTATACATTTTTAAATTGTCGCCTATGGGGATTTTTAAGTACCAAAGTTTGTCGCCATTCCGTGAGCGTGTGCAATTTTGAAACATGACATGTTGGGTATCTATTTACTCGGCGTAACATTATCTTTCACATTATGGAAAAAATTGGGCTAACTTTACTGGTTTCTTATTTTTTAATTAAAAAAAGTGAATTTTTTCCCAAAAAATTGTGTTTGGAAGACCGCTGCGCAAATATGGTGTCATAAAAAATATTGCAATAATCTCCATTTTATTCTCTAGGGTCTCTGCTAAAAAAAATATATAATGTTTGGGGGTTTTAAGCAGTTTACTAGCAAAACAACTGATTGTAGCTTGTAAACACCAAATGTGATGCTCCTTGGATGATGATGCTCCTTGGATGTTAGGCCCCTCTATATGGCTAGGCTGTGAAAAAGTCTCACACATGTGGTATTGCCATACACAGGAGGAGTGGCAGAATGTATTTTGGGGTGTAATTTTTGCTATTTACATGCTATGTGTTAAAAATATCCTATAAATTGACAACTTTGTGTAAAAAAAAAAAAGGTTTTCATTTGTTTCCCACATTTTCCAAAAACTTGTGGAAAAAAAATGACACGTTCAAACGACCCATAATGCCTCATAGAGTATACGTTGGAGTGTTTGCTTTCCAAAATGGGGTCATTTTGTGGACTTTTCCATTGTATTGGTGCTCTAGGGCCTTGAAAAGTGTGATAGGTAGTAAGAAAGTTTTATGTGTATTTATGCTCCTAAAAAGCATGAAGGTGCTTTTTGGACGTGGAGTCTCTTTTTGTGGCCAGGCTGTGTAAAAGTCTCACACATGTGGTATCACCATACTCGGAAGGAGTAGCAGAATGTATTTTTGGGTGTAATTTTTGCTGTGTACATGCTATGTGTTAGAAATAGCTTATAAATTGACAACTTTGTGGGAAAAAAAGAAAAAAAAAATTTTTCTTCATTTTACCAAGAATTGTGGGAAAAAATTACAACTTCAAAAAACCCACCATGCCTCTTACTAAATACCTTGGACTGTCTACTTTACAAAAAGGGGTAATTTGGGCGGTATTTGTACTGTCCTGACATTTCAGGGCCTCAAGAAAGGAGATAGGCAGTCAGTACATCTGGTGTGATAAATTTTCAGTAATTGGTACCATAGCTTCTAGACTCAATAACTTTCACACAGACTAAATAATATACACTAATTTGGGTTAATTTTACCAGAGACATGTAGCAGTATACATTTTGGCCCAAATGTATGAAGAAAAAATATTTTTTTGCAAAATTTTATAATTGAAACTAAAAAAAAGTGTTTTTTTTTCAAAATTTTTGCTCTTTTTTTGCATATATAACGAAAAAAAAACCCCAGTTGTGATCAAATACCACCAAAAGAAAGCTCTATTTGTGTGAAAAAAATGATAAAAATTTTGTTTGGTTACAGTGAAAATTGGTCTGGGCAGGAAGGGTGTCTAACTGCTCTGTATGGAAGTGGTTAAGAAGGGGGTACGGTTTCTATGCTCAAAGACTGTGATTGACCCTGAGGGCCTGTTTGTTTTATCCTGCCAACTAGCAAGCCTTAGGTGTGTACTTGTGCCCCCCCCCCGTATTCTGCAGGGGTACTTAAACTTATCGTGCCACATATTGCTCAACTTCCTGATGTGCCCCTGCTGATGTTGGGGGACTTTACTGCTGTACTTGACTCTGCCTGGGATAGGTTTTCCTCTCACTTCGGTGGACCTATGCTGGCCGGGGGGGCTACGCCCCTTGCTCGGTTGGTGGGTGAACTCGGACTGACAGATGTCTGGAGGATGGGCCACCCTGAGGTACGAAAATTTTCGTGCTTCTCAGCGTCACACTCGGGATTGTCTAGGATAGATCTGGGGCTGGGTAATGGTTCGCTACTGCCTCTGGTGGTCGTGGCGGATTATGCATCCCGGTTGGTGTCTGATCATTCCCCCTTTTGGGTCCGTCTGTCCCTCCTGGATAATAGGGGGAAATCCCTTTGGAAACTCAATGCATTCTGGCTGACGCTCTTTCCTAGTCCTGATCCCCTGCCACCCAAACTAACGTCCTTTTTTGCTGACAATTTGGAATCCGCAGAGGTGGGGGTGGTGTGGGATGCGGCTAAGGCATTCATGAGAGGTCAGTTTATACGTACGGTTAATGCCATTAAAACGGACACCAGGCAATGGGAGAATACTGTGTTGGACGCAGTGACTAGAGCGGAGGAAACTTATGTTAGGGACCCGTCAGATGATACTCAGAGGTCGTGGCTGGCTGCCCAATCTATGGCCAAGTCGGTCACGATTCAAAAGGCTGAAAACAAGTGCTTCTTCTTGCAGCAGAGGTATTTTGAGAAGGAAGAAAACACGGGTCATATGTTGGCCATGCTGGTTCGCTCGCAGTAGCCTGTGGCATTTATACCCCAGATTAAGGATCCTCAGGGGGTGCTCTGGCATGCCACGGCTGACATACGGAGAGTACTTGGGAAGTTTTATGCTGATCTTTACTCCTCTAAGATCTCGGCTGACTCACGAGAAATTGCCGATTTTTTTTGGCTTCCTGCGATTTGCCTTCTCTGTCTGCCTGGGACGTGGCTGTGCTTGGGGCCCCCCTTACGGAGAATGAACTTTATGCGGCCTTGAAATCTACTAAGCCTGGTAAATCTCCGGGGGCTGATGGTATCCCGTCGGAGGTTTACAGCCGATATGCTGAACAGTTGGTGCCCGTGCTGCTGCGGGTATATAACGAAGCCTTCCGTATTGGCCGCTGTTAGGAATGCTTCCTGAGCACACTGATGTGCTGTCATGAATCTGCAATCTAAAGGGTTAACCTAGAGCAGACTAATTGCAGTAATTGGCAAACAGGCTGCCTTATTTAAACAGCTCAGAAGCACTGTGTCTTTGCTGACTTGTCTGCAGCTCTTCCTGTGTTCCTGAAGCCTGCTTCCTGTTACCTGTTTGATATCCGTTTTGACCTTTGGCTTGTTCCGGACCTTGTTGACCTGCTGCCCGTCCTGACCCCCGGCTTGTTTGACCATTCTCTCGGATCTCCCTTGTCTGCTTATCTGCCTTCGGATCATGACCGGCTTCTCCCTTGGTGGGGCGACCCTGAGGACTGCGACCTGGTATCCACACGCAGCAAAATCCATCCTCCCCACTAGAGGCTCTGGCGAAAACCGGTGGATACTTAGATTCCGCACCTCAGGTTAGCCTGTGTCACTTACCTTGGGGGTTCCCGTCTAAGCTCCGCCCTCTGGCACACGTGGGGCCTTCCTCTGCCATCAGGCTACCACTTGTATCCCTAACAGTACAAGTCAGCCATGACGGAGCCTGCAAGAGAAGCCTCACCGTTGGAAGAGATCTGCCAACACCTCGCAGCCCTGTCTCAAACCGTAAAGTCACTTCAAGACGGCTACACACAGCTAGAGGAACGGCTGCGCTCTACGACACTTCAGGGGGATCCTCCTGTATTATCTGCTTCCTCTCCTGCTGCAGCACTCTCTGCACCTGCTTCTGGCCCTACCGTAGTGATGCTGCCACCAGAACCTCGAGTTCCTGCTCCCGAAAAATATTCCGGGGATCGCGGTAAATTCCGCGCCTTTCGCAACGCCTGCCAGCTGTATTTCTCCCTGCAACCTCGAACCTTTTCTTTGGAGACCACCAAGGTGGGGTTTGTTTATCTCCCTGCTCCTAGGCGAACCCCAGTTCGCCTAGGAGCAGGGAGATATCGGCTCCTTGAAGAGGGCAGCCCCCATTAAACTCCTTACGGTCATTTTTTGAGGCCATGGCACAGCTCTATGTTGACCCGCAGCGATCCTCCACCGCAGAAGCTGCGCTTCATGTTCTTCAGCAGGGTCGCAGGCCCGTAGAACACTACATCACTGACTTCCGCTGCCTCAGTTCCGATACGTCCTGAAACGAAGCAGCACTCCGGTATCAGTTCCGTCTCGGCTTTCAGAAGGACTGAAGGACGAGCTGGCGCGGGTAGGTGTCCCCAACGCCTTGGAAGATTTGATTTCCCAGGCCATTCAAATCGTCCGGTGGCTACGGGAGCGCAGAGCAGAACGATCTCCGCAGCAGTTCAGACCAGCCTGGACGCTACCACGAGTTGCTCATCCTGCATACTTTTCTTCTGCTGGGTCAGCTCTTACCAACCCCGCTCCCGCTGGAGTCGCCTCAGATACGACTGAACCTTGGGATCATACGGCCTGGTTTGTCCCCGGAGGAGAGACGCCGTCACCAGTTGGGTAACCTGTGCCTGTATTGCGGTGAAGCTGGCCACTATGTGCGCTCCTGCCCGGCAAAATACCATAAGTTCATGCCGGCCTCACCATCTGTTGCCAGTTCCTCCCACCTAGCCTTTCCTGTGTCATTACAGCTTCCGGAAGGACTTGTCCCAGTTACCGCAATCATTGACTTTGGAGCCTGCCGTTGTTTCATTGATCGCTCGTTCGCCCTGCATGTTGCGTACCTCTCCGGCTCAAGACTCAGGACCTCACCATCTTCCTGGCTGATGGCTCCCACATCAAATCCGGGCCCGTGACCCAAGAAACTTTTCCCCTTCCTATGGTCTCCTCCTCCGGCCATAAGGAACTGATTAGCCTGGATGTTATCACATCCTCCTTATTTCCCATTATCCTGGGATTACCGTGGTTGCAAGCACATAACCCGCAAGTCAATTGGATCACAGGCACCATCCAGTTCCCATCTCTTTACTGCAAAAATTCCTGTCTACCCGCTCCTCCTGAATTCCCCAAGACTCTGTTCTGTCTTGAATCCGAACCTGATGTATGTTCTGTGGTGCCCAAAGCATACCATGATTTCCTGGATGTATTCAGCAAACGGGGAGCAGAGACCTTGCCCCCCCACCGTCCATATGACTGCCCCATCGACTTGCTCCCAGGAGCCGAAATCCCGTTCGGCCAGATTTACCCACTTTCTGAACGTGAGCTGGACGTCTTAAAGGACTATGTAGACGAAAGTCTGAAGAAGGGGTTCATCCATCCCTCTACCTCTCCAGCAAGGGCAGGTATCCTCTTCGTAGAGAAGAAGGATCACACCCTCCGACCCTGCATCGATTATAGGGATTTAAATAAAGTTACTATTAAAAAACGTTATCCCCTTCCTCTAGTCCTTGAACTCTTTCAGAGACTCAGATCAGCCATCCTGTTTACTAAGCTGGATCTTCGTGGGGCGTACAACTTGGTGCGCATCCGAGAGGGCGACGAATGGAAGACTGCTTCCCGCACTAGATTCGGACATTTCGAATACCTGGTAATGCCATTTGGCCTTTGTAATGCTCCTGCCACGTTCCAACACTTTGTGAACGACATCTTCAGGGATTGGTTGGATGTCTTCGTCATCGTATACTTGGATGACATCCTAATCTTCTCAACATCCCTAGAGCAGCATCGCGAGCACGTTCGAAATGTCCTCGGTCGCCTTCGCCAGCATGGTCTCTACGCCAAGGCCGAGAAGTGCGTTTTTGAGCAGAACAGTATCCCGTTTCTGGGGTTAATAATTTCCACAGAAGGAATAGAGATGGATCCTCAGAAGGTCTCTGCCATTCTGGACTGGCCACCTCCATCAGACAAAAAGGGAGTACAGCGCTTCGTTGGCTTCGCCAATTTTTATAGGAGGTTCATTAAGGGGTTCTCTAACATCATAGCCCCTTACTAAGAAGAACGTCCACTTCCAGTGGACCCCAGAAGCTCAGTCCGCCTTCTCGGTTCTTAAAAAACATTTTACCTCTGCCCCTATCCTAAGTCACCCGGATCCTGCCTTACCCTATCTCCTGGAGGTAGACGCATCGGACGTTGCGGTCGGGGCAGTCATCTCCCAAAGACAGGGAACTAGAGACTTAACTCACCCAATAGCCTTCTTTTCCCGGAAACTCTCTCCCGCGGAGAAAAACTATGATGTCGGGGACCGGGAACTCCTGGCAATCAAAGCCGCTCTCGAAGAGTGGAGATATCTACTAGAAGGAGCATCACACCCGATTCTTATATTTACCGATCATAAGAACCTTGAGTACTTAAGATCTGCAAAGCGACTTAGACCCCGCCAGGCCCGATGGGCACTCTTCTTCTCCAGATTCTCGTTCCATATCACCTATCGGCCCGGGTCGAAAAATGTCAAACCGGATGCCCTGTCCCGGATGTTTGATAATACTAAAGAAGAGTTGGTACCTGACACTATCCTGTCAGAGAAAAACTTCCTGCTCACTAGCCTGAAATCCCATCTTGAGCAAGCCTCTGCCAAAATTTCCGGTCCACCTGGGATACCCCTGTCACGCAAGGATGGTTTGTTGTGGGCTAAGGACAAAATATTTGTCCCGGAGGGAGTCAGAGTTTCGGTTCTAGCTGCCTGCCATGACCACCCTCTGGCTGGCCATTTTGGTGTTCATAGGACCCTTGACCTCATGCAACGCACCTTCTGGTGGCCTGAGATGGGAAAAGACTGCAGAAGTTATGTGTAGGGTTGAGCGGACACCTAGATGTCCGTGTTCGACGGGTTCGGCCGAACTTTAAAAAAAAGTCCGGGTCCGTGTCCCGGACTTTTACCGAACTTTTCCCGGACACCGAACCCCATTGAAGTCAATGGGGACCCGAACTTTAAGGCACTAAAATGGCTCTAAAACACCAAAGGAAAGGGCTAGAGTGCTGCAAATGGCAGCAAAACGTAATTAAGAGCATGGCAAGTGCTCTGCAAACAAATGTGGATAGGGAAATAACTTAAAACAACAAAAAAAAACAGAAAAATAAAACAATGTTCTTCTTCATCTCTGAAGGACGAGGCCCATATGGAGTAGGAGGGAGGTTGAGGTGGTGGTGGATGTGGCGGTGACATAGGCGTGCGCACAGGGTGTGCTGGGTGTGCCTGGGCACACCCTAATCACCTAGGGCACATAGCATTGCCAGTGAGGAGATGGGAAAGATCTCCCTGGGACCTGCTCTGCTCTATTTCTCCTTGCCTACAGGTACATGGCCCCGATACATTACTCTCCCTGCTGGCAAACACATGCATGTGTATTTCAACTTTGGGGTGCACACCTTAATGCAATAGGCTGCGCACACCTATGGGCGGTGTAGGTGGAAGCGGCGGTGGAGGAGGACCAGGGCCGGATTAACAGCATCATGGGCTTGGTGCTGAGGATTTTGAAGGGCCTTAGGGCCGTGCCTTGCCATGCACCCAGAGGAGGAAGGGTGCAGCCATGCATGCCTAATTCAACATGGGATGCTGTCTCTGAAGCCCATAAACACATCCATGCATCGCCAACTGTCCCTCCTTGTCCGGCCTTCACGCTGTGTGGGGAGGTTCTGAGGGTGCTGCCTGGGGAAGCGAGCATAGAAGCCAGACTTCTGTGTTTACAAGTGACAGAAGAGCGGTAACAGTGAATATGGCCAACCCGGGGCCTATATAAAAGGTAGGGGCCTGGAGCTGCAGCTCCAATAGACCCTACATTAATCTGGCCCTGAGGAGGAGGACGAGGTAGCCAACACTGCTTCTTTTCACAAATTTTAAATGAGGGTACACCCCAAAAGAGTGAGAAAGAGCAAAAATGGAACAATGGGTGGGTAAGGTCGGTATCCATTGCTATTCTGCATAAGGTACGGAAAAGTCCCGTGGGATCCATGCCTGGTTCATTTTAATGAACGTGAGCTTGTCCACATTGTCTCTGGACAGGCGGCTGCGCTTGTCTGTTATAACGCCCCCAGCCGTGCTAAATACCCGTTCAGATAATACACTGGCTGCAGGGCACGCCAGCACCTCCAAGGCGTAAAGGGCAAGCTCAGGCCATGTGCCCAATTTGGAGACCCAGAAGTTGAAGGGGGCAGACCCGTCATTCACTACATGTAGGCGTGTGCACACATACTGCTCCACCATGTTGGTAAAATGCTGCCTCCTGCTAAGACGTTCCATCTGAGCTGCTGGTGCTGCTGTTTGTTGTGGCGTGCTGACAAAGCTTTTCCACATTTCGGCCATGCTAACCCTGCCTTCTGAGGTGCTGGCGGTGCCCTGGTTGCGTTGGCGACCTCCTCCTCCTCCTCCTCTGCCTTGTGCTTCCACTGTGGCCCCGCTGTCAGATGGGAATGCCAGCAGCATGGCGTCTACCAGTGTGCGCTTGTACTCGCGCATCTTGCGATCGCGCTCCAGTGAGTGAATTAAGGACGGTACGTTGTCCTTGTAACGGGGATCCAGCAGCGTGGCCACCCAGTAATCAGCACAAGTTAGAATGTGGGCAACTCGGCGGTCGTTGTGGAGACACTGCAGCATGTAATCGCTCATGTGTGCCAGGCTGCCCAGAGGCAACGAAAGGCTGTCCTCTGTGGGAGGTGTATGGTCCGTGTCCTCTGTATCCCCCCAGCCACGCACCAGTGATGGCCATGAGCTGGCCTGGGTGCCACCCTGCTGTGAACATGGTTCCATCTCCTCCTCCAGCTCCTCCTCCTCCTCATCCTCCTCATCCTCCAGAACTGTGCCCCTGCTGGACAATTGCGTCCCTGGCGTTTGCGTGTGCAGGAACCCACCCTCGGAGCCCCTTGCGAATGACTGCCCTGAAAGCCTTGGAAATGTTACCTCTTCATCCTCCTCCTCCTCCTCATCCTGTGCCACATCCTCTTCCATCATCGCCCGAATTGTTTTTTCAAGGAGGCATAGAAGTGGGATAGTTAAGCTGAGAACGGCGTCATTGCCACTGGCCATGTTGGTGGAGTACTCAAAACAGCGCAACAAGGCACACAGGTCTCGCATGGAGGCCCAGTTATTGGTGGTGAAGTGGTGCTGTTCCGCAGAGCGACTCACGCGTGCGTGCTGCAGCTGAAACTCCACTATGGCCTGCTGCTGCTCGCACAGTCTTTCCAGCATGTGCAAGGTGGAGTTCCACCTTGTGGGCACGTCACATATGAGGCGGTGAGCGGGAAGGCCGAAGTTACGCTGCAGCGCTGCCAGGCGAGCAGCAGCAGGGTGAGAACGCCGAAAGTGCGCACAAACGGCCCGCACTTTCTGCAGCAGCTCTGACATATCGGGGTAGTTTTTAAGGAACCTCTGCACCACCAAATTCAGCACATGCGCCAGGCAAGGGATGTGCGTCAAACCGGCTAGGCCCAGAGCTGCTATGAGATTTCGCCCGTTATCGCACACCACCAGGCCGGGCTTGAGGCTCGCTGGCAGCAACCACTCATTTGTCTGCTGTTCCATGCTCCTCCACAACTCCTGCGCGGTGTGTGGTTTGTCCCCCAAACAGGCAAGTTGTAAAACTGCCTGCTGTCGTTTACCCCTGGCCGTGCTGAAGTTGGTGGTGAAGGTGTTACGCTGTCCGGATGAGGAGGCGGTAGAGGATGAGGAAGCGGAGTAGGAGGAGTTAGGAACAGGAGGCAAACTGAAGCGCCCTGCAATCCTCGGTGGTGGAAGGACATGCGCCAAATTGCTATCCGCCTCAGGCCCATCCGCCACTGCATTTACCCAGTGTGCCGTTAGGGAGATATAACGCCCCTGACCGTGCTTACTGGTCCACGTATCCGTAGTTAGGTGGACCTTGGCACAGATGGCGTTGCGCAGTGCACACCTGATTTTTTCCCCCACTTGGTTGTGCAGGGAAGGGATGGCTTGCCTGGAAAAGTAGTGGCGGCTGGGCACGACGTACTGTGGGACAGCCACCGACATAAGGTTTTTAAAACTGTGCGTCTCCACCAGACGGAATGACAGCATTTCAAAGGCCAATAATTTTGAAATGCTGGCATTCAGGGCCAGGGATCGCGGGTGGGTAGGGGGGTACTTCCTCTTCCTCTCAAGTGTTTGGGAGATGGAAAGCTGAACGCTTCCACGGGACATTGTGGAGATGGTTGTTGGTGACCCAGGTGGTGGTGTTGCTGACAGATCGTCTGTTTGCGGGGTGGCAGGTGCCGGTATCACTACAGATGTGGCTGGAGCGGCCGAGACTGCAGCAGAAGAGGAAGCAGGATGAGCCAGAGACGTTTCTTGGTTTTGAAGGTGTGTACTCCACTGCAGCTCGTGCTTTGCACTTAGATGCCTGATCATGCAGGTTGTGCTCAGGTTGAGAAGGTTCATGCCTCGCTTCAAGCTCTGATTGCACAGGGTGCAAACCACTCGTGTCCTGTCATCAGCACATTTTCTAAAGAACTTCCACGCTAGAGAACTCCTTTGAGCTGACTTTGGTGCGCTCGTTCCCTTGCTGCGTTGGGCAGTAGCGGGCGTAGTGTCTAGGGCACGGCCGCTCCGCTTCTGCACCCTGCTCCCTCTTCTGCTGTGCTGGTGGCTCTGTGCGACCACCGCCTCTTCCTCCAAACTACTCAGTTCACCTGCATGACGTTCATTCCATGTGGGGTCGAGGACCTCATCGTCCTCCACATCATCTTCCACCCAGTCTTCACCCCTGCCCTCCTTGTCGGTCTCCACAATGCTGAACGCCGCAGCAGTTGGCACCTGCGTTTCGTCATCATCGGAGACGTGCTGCGATGATCCTTGCATGTACTCATCTTGAGGAATAAGTGGTTGGGCATCGCTGCACTCAATCTCTTCCACTTCTGGGGCAGGGCTAGGTGGATGGCCCTGGGAAACCCTGCTGACAGAGTCCTCAAAAAGAATAAGAGACTGCTGTATGGCTTGGGGCTCAGACTGCTGGCCTGATTTGCAAGGGGGTGAGGTGAAAGACGGTTGGACATTGGCTGCAGGTGCCAACTCTGACCTTTCTGCAGTAGACTGGGTGGGAGACAATGTGAAGGAACTGGAGGCACTGTCAGCAGCAAACCAATCTACTATCGCCTCAACTTGTTCTGGCCTCATCACTTCTAGGGGCGTTTGATGCCCTACCAAATACTGATGCAGGTTCTGTCGCCTACTCACACTTGAGGAAGGTGTTTCACTTGTGCGTGTAGCTGGCACAGATCGACCATGTCCTCTCCTTGCAACAGGAGCTCTACCAGCAGCACCACGACCCAGGCCACGGCCCTTATTTGACGGTCTCCTCATATTTCTGTAATTTAAGATCTTGCCCTAGAAAGGTTTTTATTGAATAGCGGAATAGAAAATATGATCCAAAAAAAGTGTATGTATATCACACGTACACAACCACACTAGGCCCCAATTACTATTGTTTGTACCCCTAAAAGGCTAGATGAGGAGTAGGGGGAGTATGGAACAGGCAGCACCCTCAAACCTTCAGAAGTATGAGATGAACCCCAACAACTTGGAAAGGTGGATCTCTCTCACACGTACCGACACAGACTATCCCGCAATTCAATTGATCCTCAAAGGTTTTTATTGAATAGCGGAATAGGAAATATGATCAAAAAAAGTGTATGTATCTCGCACGTACACAACCACACTAGGCCCCAATTACTATTGTTTGTACCCCTAAAAGGCTAGATGAGGAGTAGGGGGGGTATGGAACAGGCAGCACCCTCAAACCTTCAGAAGTATGAGATGAACCCCAACAACTTGGAAAGGTGGATCTCTCTCACACGTACCGACACAGACTATCCCGCAATTCAATTGATCCCCAAAGGTTTTTATTGAATAGCGGAATAGGAAATATGATCAAAAAAAGTGTATGTATCTCACACGTACAGAAACACACTAGGCCCCAATTACTATTGTTTGTACACCTAAAAGGATGGATGAGGAGGAGGAGGAGTATGGAACAGGCAGCACCCTCAAAGCTTCAGAAGTATGAGATGAACCCCAAAAACTTGGAAAGGTGGATCTCACACGTACCGACACAGACTATTCCGCAATTTAATTGATCCCCAAAGGTTTTTATTGAATAGCGGAATAGGAAATATGATCAAAAAATGTGTATGTATCTCACACGTACAGAAGCACACTAGGCCCCAATTACTATTGTTTGTACACCTAAAAGGATGGATGAGGAGGAGGAGGAGTATGGAACAGGCAGCACCCTCAAAGCTTCAGAAGTATGAGATGAACCCCAAAAACTTGGAAAGGTGGATCTCACACGTACCGACACAGACTATCCCGCAATTTAATTGATCCCCAAAGGTTTTTATTGAATAGCGGAATAGGAAATATGATCAAAAAATGTGTATGTATCTCACACGTACAGAAGCACACTAGGCCCCAATTACTATTGTTTGTACACCTAAAAGGATGGATGAGGAGGAGGAGGAGTATGGAACAGGCAGCACCCTCAAAGCTTCAGAAGTATGAGATGAACCCCAAAAACTTGGAAAGGTGGATCTCACACGTACCGACACAGACTATTCCGCAATTTAATTGATCCCCAAAGGTTTTTATTGAATAGCGGAATAGGAAATATGATCAAAAAATGTGTATGTATCTCACACGTACAGAAGCACACTAGGCCCCAATTACTATTGTTTGTACACCTAAAAGGATGGATGAGGAGGAGGAGGAGTATGGAACAGGCAGCACCCTCAAAGCTTCAGAAGTATGAGATGAACCCCAAAAACTTGGAAAGGTGGATCTCACACGTACCGACACAGACTATTCCGCAATTTAATTGATCCCCAAAGGTTTTTATTGAATAGCGGAATAGGAAATATGATCAAAAAATGTGTATGTATCTCACACGTACAGAAGCACACTAGGCCCCAATTACTATTGTTTGTACACCTAAAAGGATGGATGAGGAGGAGGAGGAGTATGGAACAGGCAGCACCCTCAAAGCTTCAGAAGTATGAGATGAACCCCAAAAACTTGGAAAGGTGGATCTCACACGTACCGACACAGACTATCCCGCAATTTAATTGATCCCCAAAGGTTTTTATTGAATAGCGGAATAGGAAATATGATCAAAAAAAGTGTATGTATCTCGCACGTACACAACCACACTAGGCCCCAATTACTATTGTTTGTACCCCTAAAAGGCTAGATGAGGAGTAGGGGGGGTATGGAACAGGCAGCACCCTCAAACCTTCAGAAGTATGAGATGAACCCCAACAACTTGGAAAGGTGGATCTCTCTCACACGTACCGACACAGACTATCCCGCAATTCAATTGATCCTCAAAGGTTTTTATTGAATAGCGGAATAGGAAATATGATCAAAAAAAGTGTATGTATCTCGCACGTACACAACCACACTAGGCCCCAATTACTATTGTTTGTACCCCTAAAAGGCTAGATGAGGAGTAGGGGGGGTATGGAACAGGCAGCACCCTCAAACCTTCAGAAGTATAAGATGAACCCCAACAACTTGGAAAGGTGGATCTCTCTCACACGTACCGACACAGACTATCCCGCAATTCAATTGATCCTCAAAGGTTTTTATTGAATAGCGGAATAGGAAATATGATCAAAAAAAGTGTATGTATCTCGCACGCACACAACCACACTAGGCCCCAATTACTATTGTTTGTACACCTAAAAGGATGGATGAGGAGGAGGAGGAGTATGGAACAGGCAGCACCCTCAAAGCTTCAGAAGTATGAGATGAACCCCAAAAACTTGGAAAGGTGGATCTCACACGTACCGACACAGACTATCCCGCAATTTAATTGATCCCCAAAGGTTTTTATTGAATAGCGGAATAGGAAATATGATCAAAAAAAGTGTATGTATCTCGCACGTACACAACCACACTAGGCCCCAATTACTATTGTTTGTACCCCTAAAAGGCTAGATGAGGAGTAGGGGGGGTATGGAACAGGCAGCACCCTCAAACCTTCAGAAGTATGAGATGAACCCCAACAACTTGGAAAGGTGGATCTCTCTCACACGTACCGACACAGACTATCCCGCAATTCAATTGATCCTCAAAGGTTTTTATTGAATAGCGGAATAGGAAATATGATCAAAAAAAGTGTATGTATCTCGCACGTACACAACCACACTAGGCCCCAATTACTATTGTTTGTACCCCTAAAAGGCTAGATGAGGAGTAGGGGGGGTATGGAACAGGCAGCACCCTCAAACCTTCAGAAGTATGAGATGAACCCCAACAACTTGGAAAGGTGGATCTCTCTCACACGTACCGACACAGACTATCCCGCAATTCAATTGATCCTCAAAGGTTTTTATTGAATAGCGGAATAGGAAATATGATCAAAAAAAGTGTATGTATCTCGCACGTACACAACCACACTAGGCCCCAATTACTATTGTTTGTACCCCTAAAAGGCTAGATGAGGAGTAGGGGGAGTATGGAACAGGCAGCACCCTCAAACCTTCAGAAGTATGAGATGAACCCCAACAACTTGGAAAGGTGGATCTCTCTCACACGTACCAACACAGACTATCCCCCAATTTAACTGATCCCCAAAGGTTTTTGATTAAATAGCGGAATAGAAAATATGATCCCAAAAAAGTGTATGTATATCACACGTACACAACCACACTAGGCCCCAATTACTATTGTTTGTACCCCTAAAAGGCTAGATGAGGAGTAGGGGGAGTATGGAACAGGCAGCACCCTCAAACCTTCAGAAGTATGAGATGAACCCCAACAACTTGGAAAGGTGGATCTCTCTCACACGTACCGACACAGACTATCCCGCAATTCAATTGATCCTCAAAGGTTTTTATTGAATAGCGGAATAGGAAATATGATCAAAAAAAGTGTATGTATCTCGCACGTACACAACCACACTAGGCCCCAATTACTATTGTTTGTACCCCTAAAAGGCTAGATGAGGAGTAGGGGGGGTATGGAACAGGCAGCACCCTCAAACCTTCAGAAGTATGAGATGAACCCCAACAACTTGGAAAGGTGGATCTCTCTCACACGTACCGACACAGACTATCCCGCAATTCAATTGATCCTCAAAGGTTTTTATTGAATAGCGGAATAGGAAATATGATCAAAAAAAGTGTATGTATCTCGCACGTACACAACCACACTAGGCCCCAATTACTATTGTTTGTACCCCTAAAAGGCTAGATGAGGAGTAGGGGGAGTATGGAACAGGCAGCACCCTCAAACCTTCAGAAGTATGAGATGAACCCCAACAACTTGGAAAGGTGGATCTCTCTCACACGTACCAACACAGACTATCCCCCAATTTAACTGATCCCCAAAGGTTTTTGATTAAATAGCGGAATAGAAAATATGATCCCAAAAAAGTGTATGTATATCACACGTACACAACCACACTAGGCCCCAATTACTATTGTTTGTACCCCTAAAAGGCTAGGAGTAGGGGGGAGTATGGAACAGGCAGCACCCTCAAACCTTCAGAAGTATGAGATGAACCCCAACAACTTGGAAAGGTGGATCTCTCTCACACGTACCAACACAGACTATCCCCCAATTTAACTGATCCCCAGAGGTTTTTGATTAAATAGCGGAATAGAAAATATGATCCCAAAAAAGTGTATGTATATCACACGTACACAACCACACTAGGCCCCAATTACTATTGTTTGTACCCCTAAAAGGCTAGGAGTAGGGGGAGTATGGAACAGGCAGCACCCTCAAACCTTCAGAAGTATGAGATGAACCCCAACAACTTGGAAAGGTGGATCTCTCTCACACGTACCAACACAGACTATCCCCCAATTTAACTGATCCCCAAAGGTTTTTGATTAAATAGCGGAATAGAAAATATGATCCCAAAAAAGTGTATGTATATCACACGTACACAACCACACTAGGCCCCAATTACTATTGTTTGTACCCCTAAAAGGCTAGGAGTAGGGGGAGTATGGAACAGGCAGCACCCTCAAACCTTCAGAAGTATGAGATGAACCCCAACAACTTGGAAAGGTGGATCTCTCTCACACGTACCAACACAGACTATCCCCCAATTTAACTGATCCCCAGAGGTTTTTGATTAAATAGCGGAATAGAAAATATGATCCCAAAAAAGTGTATGTATATCACACGTACACAACCACACTAGGCCCCAATTACTATTGTTTGTACCCCTAAAAGGCTAGGAGTAGGGGGGAGTATGGAACAGGCAGCACCCTCAAACCTTCAGAAGTATGAGATGAACCCCAACAACTTGGAAAGGTGGATCTCTCTCACACGTACCAACACAGACTATCCCCCAATTTAACTGATCCCCAGAGGTTTTTGATTAAATAGCGGAATAGAAAATATGATCCCAAAAAAGTGTATGTATATCACACGTACACAACCACACTAGGCCCCAATTACTATTGTTTGTACCCCTAAAAGGCTAGGAGTAGGGGGAGTATGGAACAGGCAGCACCCTCAAACCTTCAGAAGTATGAGATGAACCCCAACAACTTGGAAAGGTGGATCTCTCTCACACGTACCAACACAGACTATCCCCCAATTTAACTGATCCCCAAAGGTTTTTGATTAAATAGCGGAATAGAAAATATGATCCCAAAAAAGTGTATGTATATCACACGTACACAACCACACTAGGCCCCAATTACTATTGTTTGTACCCCTAAAAGGCTAGGAGTAGGGGGAGTATGGAACAGGCAGCACCCTCAAACCTTCAGAAGTATGAGATGAACCCCAACAACTTGGAAAGGTGGATCTCTCTCACACGTACCAACACAGACTATCCCCCAATTTAACTGATCCCCAGAGGTTTTTGATTAAATAGCGGAATAGAAAATATGATCCCAAAAAAGTGTATGTATATCACACGTACACAACCACACTAGGCCCCAATTACTATTGTTTGTACCCCTAAAAGGCTAGGAGTAGGGGGAGTATGGAACAGGCAGCACCCTCAAACCTTCAGAAGTATGAGATGAACCCCAACAACTTGGAAAGGTGGATCTCTCTCACACGTACCAACACAGACTATCCCCCAATTTAACTGATCCCCAAAGGTTTTTGATTAAATAGCGGAATAGAAAATATGATCCCAAAAAAGTGTATGTATATCACACGTACACAACCACACTAGGCCCCAATTACTATTGTTTGTACCCCTAAAAGGCTAGATGAGGAGTAGGGGGAGTATGGAACAGGCAGCACCCTCAAACCTTCAGTATGAGATTGTGTTCACTGTACCCCACAAAGATTGAGTTCACTGCACCCCACAATGATTGTGTTCACTGCACCCCACAAAGATTGTGTTCACTGCACCTCACAAAGATTGTGTTCACTGTACCCCCCAAAGATTGTGTTCACTGCACCCCACAAAGATTCTGTTCACTGTACCCCACAAAGATTGTGTTCACTGCACCCCAAAAAGATTGTGTTCACTGCACCCCAAAAAGGATGTTGTTCACTGCACCCCAAAAAGGATGTTGTTCACTCCACCCCAAAAAGATTGTGTTCACTGCACCCCACAAAGATTGTGTTCACTGCACCCCAAAAAGATTGTGTTCACTGCACCCCAAAAATGATTTTGTTCACTGCACCCCAAAAAGGATTTTGTTCACTGCACCCCAAAAAGGATGTTGTTCACTCCACCCCAAAAAGATTGTGTTCACTGCACCCCAAAAAGATTGTGTTCACTGCACCCCACAAAGGATTTTGTTCACTGCACCCCAAAAAGATTGTGTTCACTGCACCCCAAAAAGGATGTTGTTCACTGCACCCCAAAAAGGATTTTGTTCACTGCACCCCAAAAAGATTGTGTTCACTGCACCCCACAAAGGATTTTGTTCACTGCACCCCACAAAGATTGTGTTCACTGCACACCAAAAAGGATTGTGTTCACTGCACCCCAAAAAGATTTTGTTCACTGCACCCCAAAAAGATTGTGTTCACTGCAGCCCAAAAAGATTGTGTTCACTGCAGCCCAAAAAGATTGTGTTCACTGCAGCCCAAAAAGATTGTGTTCACTGCAGCCCAAAAAGATTGTGTTCACTGCAGCTCACACACAGAAAAATGGATGTGGATCACTGACACCTGCCTATCTCCAATCCCACACCACACAGCAATATCGATTGTAGTTTGTAGAACACAGTTTCCCTAAAATTCAGCAGACTCTGTCCCTAACAGGATTGAGAAGAGATCGTAGATCAGGATTGAGTGCAGATTCACCCCACCCCCCACACAGCAATATCGATTGTAGTTTGTAGAACACAGTTTCCCTAAAATTCAGCAGACTCTGTCCCTAACAGGATTGAGAAGAGATCGTAGATCAGGATTGAGTGCAGATTCACCCCACCCCCCACACAGCAATATCGATTGTAGTTTGTAGAACACAGTTTCCCTAAAATTCAGCAGACTCTGTCCCTAACAGGATTGAGAAGAGATCGTAGATCAGGATTGAGTGCAGATTCACCCCACCCCCCACACAGCAATATCGATTGTAGTTTGTAGAAGACACTGACCCTATATAATTCAGCAGACTCTATCCCTAAAATGCCTACAACTCGCCCTGCCTAAACACTCCGACCTGTCCCTCAATTCTATCCGGACACAAATGGTTTTTTCCTGCCTATCTTTCCCTAATCAGCAGCCAGCACGTTGATGTGTGCTCTGTCCCTGAATCTAAGCAGCATAATGACGCCGCTGCGGCTGCCTCGAACTTATAAAGACTTGGTCACATGCTTCAGACGGCCAATCACAGCTACTGAGACATTTGCAGGCATGGCTGGGATGGCTTAAGGCACACCAGTTAAACGATTGTTGATTGGCTGTTGAAAGCCCGCCATGAAAAGAGCGCCAAAGCATGCAAAACCCGGAAATAAAACGACCGAACACGGATTTTTACCCGAACATACAGTAAAGTGTCCGTGTCCGTGTTCGGGTACAAAAAATCCAATTATTCGGTACGAACACGAATAATACAGTCCGTGTTCGCTCAACACTAGTTATGTGTCTTCCTGTGTTTCTTGCTGAAGGAGTAAAACCACCAGAAGTAAGGCGTGGGGGTCTCCTCAGACCACTCCCAATCCCTGACCGGCCCTGGCAAACTATCGCCATGGACTTTATCGTGGAACTTCCACCTTTGGCCGGGTGCTCCGCCATTTTTGTGGTTGTAGACCGGCTTACTAAGATGGCCCACTTTCTACCCCTCAAAGGTACCCCCTCTGCAAAAGAAACTGCAGAAGTCTTCATTAGGGAGATTGTGTGACTCCACGGGGTACCCACGAACATTATCTCGGACAGAGGGGTACAGTTCATGTCCCGCTTTTGGAGGGCCTTGTGTAAGCTACTAAAAATTGAATTATCTATGTCCTCAGCTTACCACCCGCAGACAAACGGGCAAACAGAGAGGACAAACCAGACCCTGGAACAATATCTCCGGTGCTTTACCACCTTCGTCCAGGACGACTGGGTAGCATTACTACCATTTGCGGAATTTGCCTTTAATAATTCACGACATTCCATTACCGGGCAATCTCCCTTCTTTGCCAAATATGGTTTTCATCCTTCCTTTCTGCCCGACGTCCCATCTGATTCCGGAGTGCCCGCAGTTCAGGTCACCATTGACTTCTTCACGAGTAACAACAAACTTCTGCAGGACACCTTGGCCAAGGCTCAGATAGCGTCCAAAAGAATCTTTGATGGGAAAAAGAGGGGAGAACTGATTCTCCAACCAGGTGACCAGGTCTTTTTATCCACAGCTAACCTGCGCTTGGCCTGACCATCCAAGAAGTTGGCTTCCAGGTTTATTGGCCCATTCCCCGTTAAAATAAGACTCAATGCCGTGTCCTATGAGTTATCCTTACCTGATACCCTACGGATCCATCCTGTGTTCCATGTCACTCTTTTTTAAAACCCGTGGTTCCCGACGCCTTCCCCGGCAGAAGCCCTGGACCTCCGGAACCAGTGATGGTGGATGGCGACATGGAGTACGAAGTTGAGGCTGTACTTGATTGCCGGAAAAGAGGTAACCAGCTTCAGTTCCTTATTAAATGGAAGGGTTATGTGCCGGAAGAGAATTCCTGGGAACCTGAGAGTAACATTTATGCCGCAGGCCTGATCCAGGCGTTTTTTCTTGCCCATCCTCAGAAAAGCAGTTTGTTGGACACCCGGAGGTTGCCCTTAAGGGGGGGGCAATGTTAGGAATGCTTCCTGAGCACACTGATGTGCTGTCATGAATCTGCAATCTAAAACCTAGAGCAGACTAATTGCAGTAATTGGCAAAGAGGCTGCCTTATTTAAACAGCTCAGAAGCACTGTGTCTTTGCTGATTTGTCTGCAGCTCTTCCTGTGTTCCTGAAGCCTGCTTCCTGTTACCTGTTTGATATCCGTTTTGACCTTTGGCTTGTTCCTGACCTTGTTGACCTGCTGCCCGTCCTGACCCCCGGCTTGTTTGACCATTCTCTCGGATCTCCCTTGTCTGCTTATCTGCCTTCGGATCTTGATCGGCTTCTTCCTTGGTGGGGTGACCCTGAGGACTGCGACCTGGTATCCACACGCAGCAAAATCCATCCTCACCACTAGAGGCTCTGGTGAAAACCGGTGGATACTTAGATTCCGCACCTCAGGTTAGCCTGTGTCACTTACCTTGGGGGTTCCTGTCTAAGCACCGCCCTCTGGCACACGTGGAGCCTTCCTCTGCCATCAGGCTACCACTTGTATCCCTAACAGCCGCCTTCCTGCCTCTATGTCCGAAGCTATAGTTGTTTTCCTGCTGAAGCCCGGCAAGGATCCGCTTTTGTCGGATTCCTAAAGGCCCATATCTCTACTCACAACGGATGTTAAAATTCTAGCTAAGATACTGGCCACTAGGCTGTCCTCTGTTGTCCAGGGGGTTGTCCATAGGGATCAATCTGGGTTTATCCTTACCAGATCGACGGGACTTAATCTCCGCCGACTATTTCTGAACCTTCAGATCCCAGTAGACAACCCTGGGAACCGGGCAGTCTTTTCGCTAGATGCCGCTAAGGCATTCGATAGTGTTGAATGGGTGTACCTATGGGAAGTTCTCAAGCGCTTTGGTGTGGGAGAGAACTTTCTGAACTGGGTGTGGGTACTGTACGCTGCCCCCACGGGCAGACTGAGGGTGAACGGGGAGCTTTCTGGACCCTTCTGTTTGCACAGGGGGACTAGGCAGGGCTGCCCGCTATCTCCATTGCTGTTTGCCATGGCACTGGAGACCTTAGCGGCGCGGATTCGGTCCTCCCCTGACATAGTGGGGTTCAGAAGGGGCTCCCATGCAGACGTTATCTCACTCTATGCGGATGACACACTGCTCTACCTAGGTGATACAGGGGAATCCTTGCGGGCGGTAATGTCCCTTATTGACTATTTTGGGTCCCTGTCGGGATTTTCCATAAATTGGGATAAATCAGTTTTAATGCCCCTTGATCCCATAACTCAGCCTCTTCCGGACTGTGCATCCACAGTGCGAGTGGTTGACTCCTTCAAATATTTGGGGATCCAGGTGTCTCCTGATCCTACCCAGTATATCACACTGAACCTCGTACCTCTGCTGCAAAGTTCCCTTGTTGGTGGCTGGGCGAGTCAATCTAATTAAGATGGTGTGGGCTCCTCAACTTCTTTATGTCTTGCACAACTCCCCAATCTGGATACCCAGGAAATGGTTCTATAGGATTGACTCCCAGTTCCGAGAACTGATCTGGTGCAAAAAAGTGGCTAGGATTAAATTGGCTACCCTTCAGATGGGCAAGTCCCCAACCCCAGAGTATATTTTCTAGCCTTCCAGGTTCAGCATATGGGGGGCTGCGGTCTTTTGGATCCATTCGATCCTATTGGGTCCTTATTGGTCCCTACTGACTCGCCTCACCCTGTCCTTGTACACCTTGAAGCGGGGTTCTCCAATATGGGGACTCGGTTACCCACACTCGCCTTGATTCGCATGGTGTGGCGCTGTGTCAAGGGGATGTTGCAGATCACGGGTTACCTTCCTCAGACTCCGATTTGGCATAATCGCAACTTTTCGGAACTGTTTCATCTAGAGGGCGCGGAGATGTGGGAGGCCCATGGTGTATATTTTATAGCACAATTGTTCAGAGCTGGGGTACTGAAATATATTCAAGACTTACAGAGGGAGTTTGATGTTCCTAGGCACTGTTTCTTTCGCTACCTACAATTGAGACACGCGATGATGGCCCAGGCAGGCTTGGCTTCTTTGACACCCGACACTCACTGCCTGTTGGGTGAGGTGTTTCGGGTCTCGGACAAGAATATGATCTCACAGGTTTATGTCCTTCTGTTGGGATCCGTGCAGGACCCCTCTTCCCTCCCTGCTCGTGCGGGGTGGGAGGGGGGATCTTGGACCCATAGATGGGGAGACGTGGGATCTTTGCCTCTCATCGATCCCTTTGGTGTCGGTGTCGGCCTCCCATAAGATATCTCACTTATTTCTGTTTCACAGAGCATACAGAACACCGATGCAGCTGTACCGTTGGGGACGCAGATCTACTCCCTTGTGCCCCAAATGTGAGAGAGACCAGGGTACACTTATACACATGATGTTTAGATGTCCCAAGCTGTTTCGCTACTGGGGGAAGGTAATTGACACGATCTCTAAAGTGTATAATTTTCAGCTACTAAGGGATCCTGTGGTCTGTCTGCTTGGTGCTCTAGAGGTGGACACTCTGACCCCAAATGCTCACGTTGCCGTGTTGCGATTGTTGTATATTGCTCGCAAATTAATTGCTAGATTTTGGATCGCCTCCAGGGTGCCGAGCATGGGCCAGTGGATAACACAGGTCAATGCCTCTTTAACCGCTTGCCGACTGCGCACAGTATATTTACTGCGGCAGTCGGCCCCGGCCAGGCAGAGTGACGTAGGTCTACGTCGCTCGCCTGTCACTCCTTCCAGAGCCAATAGCGGGCGGGCGCGCGCCCGCCGAGGCGCGCGCCCGCCTCGGCTCGTTCACGGAGGAGTGCGGGAGTGTGACTGGCGGACCCGATGTCCGCCGGTCACACTACGATCGCCGCTACAGCGGGAGAAAGACAGAGCGGCTTGTGTAAACAAGCCACCTGTCAGTTCTCCCTGTGTAAAAGTGAAGATCAAACAGTTCTACTATGTAGAACTGTTGATCTTTGTTTTTACACTAGTAGCCATGTCCCTACACAGTTAGAATCACGCCCCTAGGACACACTTAACCCCTCCCTGTCCAATACTGTTAACCCCTTCCCTGCCAGTGTCATTTTTGCAGTAACAGTGCATATATATAGCACTGATTACTGCAGTAATGTCACTGGTACCCCCAAAAGTGTCAAAAATGTCAGTCAAGGGTCCGATCTGTCCGCCGCAATGTCGCAGTACCGCAAAAAAAATCGCAGATCGCCGCCATTACTCGTTAAAAAAAAAAACACCAAAAATGACAAAAATCTTTCCCTTTGTTAGTAAACGCGATAACTTTTGCGCAAACCAATCAAAATACGCTTTTTGCGATTTTTTTTACCAAACATAGGTAGCGTAAAACAAATTGGCCGAAAATTTTAAAAAATTTTGATTTTTACATTTTTTTTTGGGGGAATTTCATATAAAAAAAAGTGAAAAATATTGTTGTTTTTGCAAAAATTACGCTCTTTTTTTGTTTATAGCGCGTGATCAAAAAATCGCACAGGTGATCAAATACCACCAAAAGAAAGCTCTGTTTGTGGGAAAAAAAGGACGTGAAATTCGTTTAGGTACAGCGTCGCACGACCGCGCGATTGTCCGTTAAAGTCACGCAGTAAAAAATCGCAAAATAACCCCTGGTCTTTTAGCAGGAAAATCCTCCGGTGGTAAAGTGGTTAATCAGGGAAAAGCTGACATACCAGCATCGAAATGCTCACAAGAAATTTGCCTCGTTATGGCAACCTTGGTTGGATGACCCGGCCTTGGCTCCCCCCAGTTGGTTATGGATCGGCTGCTCATTGGATAGGGTAGCATTTCTTGAGAAGAGTGCAGAGTCCTCCCATCCTTTCCCTTCCTTTCCCCCCTCCCCCCTCCCTTTAAGTTTTCTGCCACTGTTTTCCTTTTTTCCCTTTCCTTCTCCTTTGCACTTAGTACTTCAGGTGGGTTTTTGCTACTTTACGGAGGTGTGTGCTATATTGCTAGATGTTCATGGTCCTATTACTATTGGGAGGGAATAACTGTATGTTTTTATTTATCCTTCACGTATGCACATGGGAACATGCTAAGGTTTGTTTACTTGGCTGTAATTTTCAACTGAATGCGATGGTTTATGGATGACCTTTTCCTGTACTGTTGCTGTTATATCCTTTATATATTTGTATTTTTCCGAACACTGGTTCTGTAACTGATTATGTCTACCGTTCATGTTATTTATTCAGTGTACTGTTTATACTCAATAAATATTAAAACATTTTTTAAACCTTTGGTGATCAAATGCAAAAAAATAAATGCTTTTGAGACACTTGGAGACCAAAATAGAGTCATTTTGACCCAAACAAATGTTTCAGGCGGTTGGTTACCAAATGCAATTATCTTGTCCAAAACCGGCTTTTTAAGACTCTAATAGACGAAAATACAGTCATTTTGACTAAATGTTTATTTCAGACCTTTGGTGACCAAATGTAGTTATTTTGACTAAAAGGGGCTGTTTAGACACTTGGAGACCAAAATAGAGTCATTTTGACCAAAAAATGTTTTCAGATCACTGGTTACGAAATGTAATTATCTTGTCTAAAACCGGCTTTTTAAGACTCTAAAAGACAAAAATACAGTCATTTTGGCTAAAAAAGTTTTTCAGACCATTGGTGACCAAATGCAGTTATTTTGACTAAAACAGGCTTTGGAGACCTAAATAGAGTCATTTTGACCAAAAACATGTTTTCAGACCATTGGTTACCAAATGCAGTTATCTTGTCTAAAAGCGGCGTTTTGAGACTCTAAAAGACAAAAATGTAGTCATTTTGGCTAAAAAAAGTTTTTCAGACCTTTGGTGACCAAATGCAGTTATTTGACTAAAAAAGGCTTTTTAGACACTTGGGAGACCAAATAGAGTAATTTTGACCAAAAACATGTTATCAGGCCTTTTGTTACGAAATGCAATTATCTTGTCAAAAAGCGGCGTTTTAAGACTCTAAAAGACAAAAATACAGTAATTTTAGCTAAAAAAAGTATTTTGACTAAAATAAGCTTTTCAGACACTTGGAGACCAAAATAGAGTCATTTTGACCCAAACAAATGTTTCAGGCGATTGGTTAGAAAATGCAATTATCTTGTCCAAAAGCGGCTTTTTAAGACTCTAATAGACGAAAATACAATCATTTTGACTAAATTTTTTTTTCACACCTTTGGTGACCAAATGCAGTTATTTTGACTAAAAAAGGCGTTTTAGTCATTTGGAGACCAAAATAGAGTCATTTTGACCAAAAACATGTTTTCAGGCCATTGGTTACCAAATGCAGTTATCTTGTCTAAAAGCGATGGTTTGAGATTCTAAAAGATAAAAATACAGTCATTTTGGATAAAAGTTTTTCAGACCTTTGATGACCAAATGCATTTATTTTGACTAAAAAAGGCTTGTAAGACACTTGGAGACCAAAATAGAGTTATTTTGACCAAAAACATGTTGTCAGGCCTTTTTTTAAGAAATGCAATTATCTTGTCTAAAATCGGCGTTTTAAGACTCTAAAAGACGAAAATACAGTAATTTTAGCTAAAAAAGTATTTCAGACCTTTGGTGATCAAATGCATTTATTTTGACTAAAATAGGCTTTTTAAACACTCGGGAGACCAAAATAGAGTCATTTTGACCAAAAATGTTTTCAGATCACTGGTTACGAAATGTAATTATCTTGTCTAAAACCGGCTTTTTAAGACTCTAATAGACGAAAATACAGTCATTTTGACTAAATTTTTATTTCAGACCTTTGGTGACCAAATGCCGTTATTTTGACTAAAAGGGGCTTTTTAGACACTTGGAGACCAAAATAGAGTCATTTTGACCAAAAAATGTTTTCAGATCACTGGTTACGAAATGTAATTATCTTGTCTAAAACCGGCTTTTTAAGACTCTAAAAGACAAAAATACAGTCATTTTGGCTAAAAAAGTTTTTCAGACCATTGGTGACCAAATGCAGTTATTTTGACTAAAACAGGCTTTGGTGACCTAAATAGAGTCATTTTGACCAAAAATATGTTTTCAGGCCATTGGTTACCAAATGCAGTTATCTTGTCTAAAAGCGGCGTTTTGAGACTCTAAAAGACAAAAATATAGTCATTTTGGCTAAAAAAAGTTTTTCAGACCTTGCTTGCATTGGTGACCAAATGCAGTTATTTGACTAAAAAATAATTTTTAGACACTTGGAGACCAAAATAGAGTCATTTTGACCAAAAACATTTTTTCAGGCCATTGGTTACCAAATGTAGTTTATCTTGTCTAAAAGCGGTGTTTTTCTGTAACAGATTATGTCTACCGTTCATGTTATTTATTCAGTGTACTGTTTATACTCAATAAATATTAAAATTTGTTTTAGACCTTAAGTGGTCAAATACAAAAAAATAAATGCTTTTTAGACACTTGGAGACCAAAATAGAGTCATTTTGACAAAAAAATGTTTTCAGATCACTGGTTACGAAATGCAATTATCTTGTCTAAAACCGGCTTTAGACTCTAAAAGACAAAAATACAGTCATTTTGGCTAAAGCAGTTTTTCAGACCTTTGGTGACCAAACGTTGTTATTTTGACTAAAAAGGGCTTTTTAGACACTTGGAGACCTAAATAGAGTCATTGCAAGTCCTGCAAGATCCTTTCTTAGTCAAAATAACTTCATTTGGTCACCAAAGGTGTGAAAAACATTTTTAGCCAAAATGACTGTATTTTTGTATTTAAGAGTCTTAAAACACCGCTTTTAGACAAGATAAACTACATTTTGGTAACCAATGGCCTGAAAAAATATTTTTGGTCAAAATGACTCTATTTAGGTCTCCAAGTGTCTAAAAAGCCCATTTTAGTCAAAATAACTACGTTTGGTCACCAAAGGTCTGAAAAACATTTTTACCCAAAATGACTGTATTTTTATCTTTTAGAGTCTCAAACCATCGCTTTTAGACAAGATAACTGCATTTGGTAACCAATGGCCTGAAAAAATGTTTTTTGGTCAAAATGACTCTATTTAGGTCTCCAAGTGTCCTAAAAGCCCTTTTAGTCAAAATAACTACGTTTGGTCACCAAAGGTCTGATAAACCTTTCTTAGCCAAAATTACTGTATTTTTGACTTTTAGAGTCTTAAAATACCGCTTTTAGACAAGATAAACTGCATTTGGTAACCAATGGCCTTAAAAAATGTTTTTGGTCAAAATGACTCTATTTTGGTCTCCAAGTGTCTAAAGGTCCTTTCTTAGTCAAAATAACTTGCATTTGGTCACCAAAGGTCTTAAAAAACATTTTTACTCAAAATGACGGTATTTTTATCTTTTAGAGTCTCAAACCGTCGCTTTTAGACAAGATAACTGCATTTGGTAACCAATGGCCTGAAAAAATGTTTTTGGTCAAAATGACTCTATTTAGGTCTCCAAGTGTCTTAAAAGCCCTCTTTAGTCAAAATAACTACGTTTGGTCACCAAAGGTCCTAAAAACTGCTTTAGCCAAAATGACTGTATTTTTGTCTTTTAGAGTCTTAAAAAGCCGGTTTTAGACAAGATAATTGCATTTGGTAACCAATGGCCTGAAACATTTGTTTGGGTCAAAATGACTATTTTGGTCTCCAAGTGGCTAAAAAGACTTTTCTAGTCAAAATAACTGCATTTGGTCACCAAAGGTCTGAAAAACATTTTTACCCAAAATGACTGTATTTTTATCTTTTAAAGTCTCAAACCATCGCTTTTAGACAAGATAGCTGCATTTGGTAACCAATGGCCTGAAAACGTGTTTTTGGTCAAAATGACTCTATTTTGGTCTCCAAATGTCTAAAACGCCTTTTTTAGTCAAAATAACTGCATTTGGTCACCAAAGGTCTGAAAAACTATTTTAGCCAAAATGACTGTATTTTTGTCTTTTAGTCTCAAAACGCCGCTTTTAGACAATATAACTGCATTTGGTAACCAATGGCCTGAAAACCTTTTTTTTTAGCCAAAATGACTATATTTTTGTATTTTAGAGTCTTAAAACACCGCTTTTAGACAAGATAAACTACATTTGGTAACCAATGGCCTGAAAAAATATTTTTGGTCAAAATGACTCTATTTAGGTCTCCAAGTGTCTAAAAAGCCCATTTTAGTCAAAATAACTACGTTTGGTCACCAAAGGTCTGAAAAACATTTTTACCCAAAATGACTGTATTTTTATCTTTTAGAGTCTCAAACCATCGCTTTTAGACAAGATAACTGCATTTGGTAACCAATGGCCTGAAAAGATGTTTTTGGTCAAAATGACTCTATTTAGGTCTCCAAGTGTCTTAAAAGCCCTTTTTAGTCAAAATAACTACGTTTGGTCACCAAAGGTCTGAAAAACTGCTTTAGCCAAAATGACTGTATTTTTGTCTTTTAGAGTCTTAAAAAGCCGGTTTTAGACAAGATAATTGCATTTCGTAGCCAGTGATCTGAAAACATTTTTTGGGTCAAAATGACTCTATTTTGTTCTCCATGTGTCTAAAAAGCCCTTTTTAGTCAAAATAAATGCATTTTGTCACCAAAGGTCTGAAATACTTTTTTTAAAACGCCCTTTTAGACAAGATAATTGCATTTCGTAACAAAAGGCCTGAAAACATGTTTTTGGTCAAAATGACTCTATTTTGGTCTCCAAGTGTCTAAAAAGCTTTTTTTAGTCAAAATAACTGCATTTGGTCACCAAAGGTCTGAAAAACTTTTTTTAGCCAAAATGACTATATTTTTGTCTTTTAGGGTCTCAAAACGCCGCTTTTAGACAAGATAACTGCATTTGGTAACCAATGGCCTGAAACATTTGTTTGGGTCAAAATTACTATTTTGGTCTCCAAGTGGCTAAAAATACTTTTTTAGTCAAAATAACTGCATTTGGTCACCAAAGGTCTGAAAAACATTTTTACCCAAAATGACTGTATTTTTATCTTTTAAAGTCTCAAACCATCGCTTTTAGACAAGATAGCTGCATTTGGTTACCAATGACCTGAAATCGTGTTTTTGGTCAAAATGACTCTATTTTGGTCTCCAAATGTCTAAAACGCCTTTTTTAGTCAAAATAACTGCATTTGGTGACCAAAGGTCTGAAAAACTATTTTAGCCAAAATGACTGTAGTTTTGTCTTTTAGTCTCAAAACGCCGCTTTTAGGCAAGATAACTGCATTTGGTAACCAATGGCCTGAAAACCTTTTTTTTTTTTTGCCAAAATGACTATATTTTTGTATTTTAGAGTCTTAAAACACCGCTTTTAGACAAGATAAACTACATTTGGTAACCAATGGCCTGAAAAAATATTTTTGGTCAAAATGACTCTATTTAGGTCTCCAAGTGTCTAAAAAGCCCATTTTAGTCAAAATAACTACGTTTGGTCACCAAAGGTCTGAAAAACATTTTTACCCAAAATGACTGTATTTTTATCTTTTAGAGTCTCAAACCATCGCTTTTAGACAAGATAGCTGCATTTGGTAACCAATGGCCTGAAAACGTGTTTTTGGTCAAAATGACTCTATTTTGGTTTCCAAATGTCTAAAACGCCTTTTTTAGTCAAAATAACTGCATTTGGTGACCAAAGGTCTGAAAATTTATTTTAGCCAAAATGACTGTATTTTTGTCTTTTAGTCTCAAAACGCCGCTTTTAGACAAGATAACTGCATTTGGTAACCAATGGCCTGAAAACCTTTTTTTTTTTAGCCAAAATGACTATATTTTTGTATTTTAGAGTCTTAAAACTCCGCTTTTAGACAAGATAAACTACATTTGGTAACCAATGGCCTGAAAAAATATTTTTGGTCAAAATGACTCTATTTAGGTCTCCAAGTGTCTAAAAAGCCCATTTTAGTCAAAATAACTACGTTTGGTCACCAAAGGTCTGAAAAACATTTTTACCCAAAATGACAGTATTTTTATCTTTTAGAGTCTCAAACCATCGCTTTTAGACAAGATAGCTGCATTTGGTAACCAATGGCCTGAAAACGTGTTTTTGGTCAAAATGACTCTATTTTGGTCTCCAAATGTCTAAAACGCCTTTTTTAGTCAAAATAACTGCATTTGGTGACCAAAGGTCTGAAAAACTATTTTAGCCAAAATGACTGTATTTTTGTCTTTTAGTCTCAAAACGCCGCTTTTAGACAAGATAACTGCATTTGGTAACCAATGGCCTGAAAACCTTTTTTTTTTTAGCCAAAATGACTATATTTTTGTATTTTAGAGTCTTAAAACACCGCTTTTAGACAAGATAAACTACATTTGGTAACCAATGGCCTGAAAAAATATTTTTGGTCAAAATGACTCTATTTAGGTCTCCAAGTGTCTAAAAAGCCCATTTTAGTCAAAATAACTACGTTTGGTCACCAAAGGTCTGAAAAACATTTTTACCCAAAATGACTGTATTTTTATCTTTTAGAGTCTCAAACCATCGCTTTTAGACAAGATAGCTGCATTTGGTAACCAATGGCCTGAAAACGTGTTTTTGGTCAAAATGACTCTATTTAGGTCTCCAAGTGTCTAAAACGCCTTTTTTAGTCAAAATAACTGCATTTGGTGACCAAAGGTCTGAAAAACTATTTTAGCCAAAATGACTGTATTTTTGTCTTTTAGTCTCAAAACGCCGCTTTTAGACAAGATAACTGCATTTGGTAACCAATGGCCTGAAAACCTTTTTTTTTTTAGCCAAAATGACTATATTTTTGTATTTTAGAGTCTTAAAACACCGCTTTTAGACAAGATAAACTACATTTGGTAACCAATGGCCTGAAAAAATATTTTTGGTCAAAATTACTCTATTTAGGTCTCCAAGTGTCTAAAAAGCCCATTTTAGTCAAAATAACTACGTTTGGTCACCAAAGGTCTGAAAAACATTTTTACCCAAAATGACTGTATTTTTATCTTTTAGAGTCTCAAACCATCGCTTTTAGACAAGATAGCTGCATTTGGTAACCAATGGCCTGAAAACGTGTTTTTGGTCAAAATGACTCTATTTAGGTCTCCAAGTGTCTTAAAAGCCCTTTTTAGTCAAAATAACTACGTTTGGTCACCAAAGGTCTGAAAAACTGCTTTAGCCAAAATGACTGTATTTTTGTCTTTTAGAGTCTTAAAAAGCCGGTTTTAGACAAGATAATTGCATTTCGTAGCCAGTGATCTGAAAACATTTTTTGGGTCAAAATGACTCTATTTTGTTCTCCATGTGTCTAAAAAGCCCTTTTTAGTCAAAATAAATGCATTTTGTCACCAAAGGTCTGAAATACTTTTTTAGCTAAAATTACTGTATTTTTGTCTTTCAGAGTCTTAAAACGCCCTTTTAGACAAGATAGCTGCATTTGGTAACCAATGGCCTGAAAACGTGTTTTTGGTCTAAATGACTCTATTTTGGTCTCCAAATGTCTAAAACGCCTTTTTTAGTCAAAATAACTGCATTTGGTGACCAAAGGTCTGAAAAACTTTTTTAGCCAAAATGACTGTATTTTTGTCTTTTAGAGTCTTAAAAAGCCGGTTTTGGACAAGATAATTGCATTTCGTTACCAGTGATCTGAAAACATTTTTTGGTCAAAATGACTCTATTTTGGTCTTCATGTGTCTAAAAAGCCCTTTTTAGTCAAAATAACTTTATTTGGTCACCAAAGGTCTGAAAAAAAATTTAGTCAAAATGATTGTATTTTCGTCTATTAGAGTCTTAAAAAGCCGGTTTTGGACAAGATAATTGCATTTGGTAACTTACCGCCCTAAAACATTTGTTTGGGTCAAAATGACTCTAATTTGGTCTCCAAGTGTCTAAAAAGAATTTTTTTTTGCATTTGATCACCAAAGGTCTAAAACATTTTTTTAATAGTTATTGAGTATAAACAGTACACTGAATAAATAACATGAACGGTAGACATAATCAGTTACAGAAAAACACCGCTTTTAGACAAGATAAACTACATTTGGTAACCAATGGGCCTGAAAAAATGTTTTTGGTCAAAATGATTCTATTTTGGTCTCCCAAGTGTCTAAAAATCCTATTTTAGTCATAATAAATGCATTTGGTCACCAATGCTCTGAAAACCTTTTTTAGCCAAAATGACTGTATTTTTGTCTTTTAGAGTCTTAAAATACCGCTTTTGGACAAGATAAACTACATTTGGTAACTTATGGCCTGAAAAAATGTTTTTGGTCAAAATGACTCAATTTAGGTCTCCATGTGTCTAAAAAGCCCTTTTTAGTCAAAATAACTACGTTTGGTCACCAAAGGTCTGAAAAACTTTTTAAGCCAAAATGACTGTTTTTTTGTGTTTTAGAGTCTTTAAAAGCCAGTTTTAGACAAGATAATTGCATTTCGTTACCAGTGATCTTAAAATATTTTTTGGTCAAAATGACTCTATTTTGGTCTTCATGTGTCTGAAAAGCCCTTTTTAGTCAAAATAACTTTATTTGGTCACCAAAGGTCTGAAAAAAAATTTAGTCAAAATGATTGTATTTTCGTCTATTAGAGTCTTAAAATGCCGGTTTTGGACAAGATAATTGCATTTTCTAACCAAACGCCTGATACATTTGTTTGTGTCAAAATGACTCTATTTTGGTCTCCAAGTGTCTAAAAAGCCTATTTTAGTCAAAATAAATGCATTTTGTCACCAAAGGTCTGAAATACTTTTTTAGCTACTGTATTTTTGTCTTAAAACGCCCTTTTAGACAAGATAATTGCATTTCGTAACAAAAGGCCTGAAAACATGTTTTTGGTCAAAATGACTCTATTTTGGTCTCCAAGTGTCTAAAAAGCCTTTTTTAGTCAAAATAACTGCATTTGGTCACCAAAGGTCTGAAAACATGTTTTTGGTCAAAAAGAATCTATTTAGGTCTCCAAAGCCTGTTTTAGTCAAAATAACTGCATTTGGTCACAAACGTTCTGAAAAAAATTTAGTCAAAATGATAGTATTTTCGTCTATAAGATTCGTCTAAATGACTCTATTTTGGTCTCCAAGTGTCTAAAAAGCCCTTTTTAGTCAAAATAACTGCATTTGGTCACCAAAGGTCTGAAAAACTTTTTTAGCCAAAATGACTGTATTTTTGTCTTTTAGAGTCTTAAAAAGCCGGTTTTGGACAAGATAATTGCATTTGGTAACCAACCGCCTGAAACATTTGTTTGGGTCAAAATGACTCTAATTTGGTCTCCAAGTGTCTAAAAAGCATTTATTTTTTTGCATTTGATCACCAAAGGTCTAAAACATTTTTTTAATATTTATTGAGTATAAACAGTACACTGAATAAATAACATGAACGATAGACATAATCAGTTACAGAAAAACACCGCTTTTAGACAAGATAAACTACATTTGGTAACCAATGGGCCTAAAAAAATGTTTTTGGTCAAAATGATTCTATTTTGGTCTCCCAAGTGTCTAAAAAGCCTATTTTAGTCATAATAAATGCATTTGGTCACCAATGCTCTGAAAACCTTTTTTAGCCAAAATGACTGTATTTTTGTCTTTTAGAGTCTTAAAATACCGCTTTTAGACAAGATAAACTACATTTGGTAACTTATGGCCTGAAAAATGTTTTTGGTCAAAATGACTTTATTCAGGTGTCCATGTGTCTAAAACGCCCTTTTTACTCAAAATAACTACGTTTGGTCACCAAAGGTCTGAAAAACTTTTTTAGCCAAAATGACTGTTTTTTTGTGTTTAAGTGTCTTAAAAAGCCGGTTTTAGACAAGATAATTGCATTTCGTTACCAGTGCTCTGAAAACATTTTTTGGTCAAAATGACTCATTTTTGGTCTCCATGTGTCTAAGAAGCCCTTTTTAGTCAAAATAACTGCATTTGGTCACCAAAGGTCTGAAAATAAATTTAGTCAAAATGATTGTATTTTCGTCTATTAAAGTCTTAAAAAGCCGGTTTTGGACAAGATAATTGCATTTTCTAACCAAACGCCTTAAACATTTGTTTGGGTCAAAATGACTCTATTTTGGTCTCCAAGTGTCTAAAAAGCCTATTTTAGTAAAAATAAATGCATTTTTTCACCAAAGGTCTGAAATACTTTTTTAGCTAAAATTACTGTATTTTTGTCTTTTAGAGTCTTAAAATACCGCTTTTGGACAAGATAAACTACATTTGGTAACTTATGGCCTGAAAAAATGTTTTTGGTCAAAATGACTCTATTTTGGTCTCCATGTGTCTAAAAAGCCCTTTTTAATCAAAATAACTACGTTTGGTCACCAAAGGTCTGAAAAACTTTTTAAGCCAAAATGACTGTTTTTTTGTGTTTTAGAGTCTTAAAAAGCCAGTTTTAGACAAGATAATTGCATTTCGTTACCAGTGATCTGAAAACATTTTTTGGTCAAAATGACTCTATTTTGGTCTTCATGTGTCTAAAAAGCCCTTTTTAGTCAAAATATCTGTATTTGGTCACCAAAGGTCTGAAAAAAAATTTAGTCAAAATGATTGTATTTTCGTCTATTAGAGTCTTAAAATGCCGGCTTTGGACAAGATAATTGCATTTTCTAACCAAAAGCCTGATACATTTGTTTGTGTCAAAATGACTCTATTTTGGTCTCCAAGTGTCTAAAAAGCCTATTTTAGTCAAAATAAATGCATTTTGTCACCAAAGGTCTGAAATACTTTTTTAGCTAAAATTACTGTATTTTTGTCTTTCAGAGTCTTAAAACGCCCTTTTAGACAAGATAATTGCATTTCGTAACAAAAGGCCTGAAAACATGTTTTTGGTCAAAATGACTCTATTTAGGTCTCCAAAGTCTGTTTTAGTCAAAATAACTGCATTTGGTCACAAACGTTCTGAAAAAAATTTAGTCAAAATGATAGTATTTTCGTCTATAAGATTCGTCTAAATGACTCTATTTTGGTCTCCAAGTGTCTAAAAAGCCCTTTTTAGTCAAAATAACTGCATTTGGTCACCAAAGGTCTGAAAAACTTTTTTAGCCAAAATGACTGTATTTTTGTCTTTTAGAGTCTTAAAAAGCCGGTTTTGGACAAGATAATTGCATTTGGTAACCAACCGCCTGAAACATTTGTTTGGGTCAAAATGACTCTAATTTGGTCTCCAAGTGTCTAAAAAGCATTTATTTTTTTTGCTTTTGATCACCAAAGGTCTAAAACATTTTTTTAATATTTATTGAGTATTAACAGTACACTGAATAAATAACATGAACGGTAGACATAATCAGTTACAGAAAAACACCGCTTTTAGACAAGATAAACTACATTTGGTAACCAATGGGCCTAAAAAATGTTTTTGGTCAAAATGATTCTATTTTGGTCTCCCAAGTGTCTAAAAAGCCTATTTTAGTCATAATAAATGCATTTGGTCACCAATGCTCTGAAAACCTTTTTTTGTCAAAATGACTGTATTTTTGTCTTTTAGAGTCTTAAAATACCGCTTTTAGACAAGATAAACTACATTTGGTAACTTATGGCCTGAAAAAATGTTTTTGGTCAAAATGACTCTATTTAGGTGTCCATGTTTCTAAAAAGCCCTTTTTACTCAAAATAACTACGTTTGGTCACCAAAGGTCTGAAAAACTTTTTTAGCCAAAATGACTGTTTTTTTGTGTTTAAGAGTCTTAAAAAGCCGGTTTTAGACAAGATAATTGCATTTCGTTATCAGTGATCTGAAAACATCTTTTGGTCAAAATGACTCTATTTTGGTCTCCATGTGTCTAAAAAGCCCTTTTTAGTCAAAATAACTGCATTTGGTCACAAAAGGTCTGAAAAAAAATTTAGTCAAAATGATTGTATTTTCGTCTATTAGAGTCTTAAAAAGCCGGTTTTGGACAAGATAATTGCATTTTCTAACCAAACGCTTTAAACATTTTTTTGGGTCAAAATGACTCTATTTTGGTCTCCAAGTGTCTAAAAAGCCTATTTTAGTAAAAATAAATGCATTTGGTCACCAAAGGTCTGAAATACTTTTTTTAGCTAAAATTACTGTATTTTTGTCTATCAGAGTCTTAAAACGCCGCTTTTAGACAAGATAATTGCATTTCGTAACAAAAGGCCTGAAAACATGTTTTTGGTCAAAATGACTCTATTTTGGTCTCCAAGTGTCTAAAAAGCCTTTTTTTAGTCAAAATAACTGCATTTGGTCACCAAAGGTCTGAAAAACTTTTTTTTAGCCAAAATGACTATATTTTTGTCTTTTAGAGTTTCAAAACGCCGCTTTTAGACAAGATAACTGCATTTGGTAACCAATGGCCTGAAAACATGTTTTTGGTCAAAATGACTCTATTTAGGTCTCCAAAGCCTGTTTTAGTCAAAATAACTGCATTTGGTCACAAACGGTCTGAAAAAAAAATTTAGTCAAAATGATTGTATTTTCGTCTATTAGAGTCTTAAAAAGCCGGTTTTGGACAAGATAATTGCATTTTCTTACCAAACGCCTTAAACATTTTTTTGGGTCAAAATGACTCTATTTTGGTCTCCAAGTGTCTAAAAAGCCTATTTTAGTAAAAATAAATGCATTTTTTCACCAAAGGTCTGAAATATTTTTTTTAGCTAAAATTACTGTATTTTTGTCTTTCAGAGTCTTAAAACGCCGCTTTTAGACAAGATAATTGCATTTCGTAACAAAAGGCCTGAAAACATGTTTTTGGTCAAAATGACTCTATTTTGGTCTCCAAGTGTCTAAAAAGCCTTTTTTAGTCAAAATAACTGCATTTGGTCACCAAAGGTCTGAAAAACTTTTTTTTTAGCCAAAATGACTATATTTTTGTCTTTTAGAGTCTCAAAACGCCGCTTTTAGACAAGATAACTGCATTTGGTAACCAATGGCCTGAAAACATGTTTTTGGTCAAAAGAATCTATTTAGGTCTCCAAAGCCTGTTTTAGTCAAAATAACTGCATTTGGTCACAAACGGTCTGAAAAAAAATTTAGTCAAAATGATAGTATTTTCGTCTATTAGATTCGTCTAAATGACTCTATTTTTGTCTCCAAGTGTCTAAAAAGCCCTTTTTAGTCAAAATAACTGCATTTGGTCACCAAAGGTCTGAAAAACTTTTTTAGCCAAAATGACTGTATTTTTGTCTTTTAGAGTCTTAAAAAGCCGGTTTTGGACAAGATAATTGCATTTGGTAACCAACCGCCTGAAACATTTGTTTGGGTCAAAATGACTCTAATTTGGTCTCCAAGTGTCTAAAAAGCATTTATTTTTGTTGCTTTTGATCACCAAAGGTCTAAAACATTTTTTTAATATTTATTGAGTATAAACAGTACACTGAATAAATAACATGAACGGTAGACATAATCAGTTACAGAAAAACACCGCTTTTAGACAAGATAAACTACATTTGGTAACCAATGGGCCTAAAAAAATGTTTTTGGTCAAAATGATTCTATTTTGGTCTCCCAAGTGTCTAAAAAGCCAATTTTAGTCATAATAAATGCATTTGGTCACCAATGCTCTGAAAACCTTTTTTAGTCAAAATGACTGTATTTTTGTCTTTTAGAGTCTTAAAATACCGCTTTTAGACAAGATAAACTACATTTGGTAACTTATGGCCTGAAAAAATGTTTTTGGTCAAAATGACTCTATTTAGGTGTCCATGTGTCTAAAAAGCCCTTTTTACTCAAAATAACTACGTTTGGTCACCAAAGGTCTGAAAAACTTTTTTAGCCAAAATGACTGTTTTTTTGTGTTTAAGAGTCTTAAAAAGCCGGTTTTAGACAAGATAATTGCATTTCGTTACCAGTGCTCTGAAAACATTTTTTGGTCAAAAAGAATCTATTTAGGTCTCCAAAGCCTGTTTTAGTCAAAATAACTGCATTTGGTCACAAACGGTCTGAAAAAAATTTAGTCAAAATGATAGTATTTTCGTCTATTAGATTGGTCTAAATGACTCTATTTTGGTCTCCAAGTGTCTAAAAAGCCCTTTTTAGTCAAAATAACTGCATTTGGTCACCAAAGGTCTGAAAAACTTTTTTTAGCCAAAATGACTATATTTTTGTCTTTTAGAGTCTCAAAACGCCGCTTTTAGACAAGATAACTGCATTTGGTAACCAATGGCCTGAAAACATGTTTTTGGTCAAAATGACTCTATTTAGGTCTCCAAAGCCTGTTTTAGTCAAAATAACTGCATTTGGTCACAAA